>NC_090698.1:35615772-35914956 GCF_040954835.1 Lepisosteus oculatus | reverse complement strand
AAAGTACAGAGACCAGCCATAGTGTATACAGTTTACATACTGTAATACTGTATGTTTATGTTCCAAAATTAATATCATTTATGGCCTTCACACGTGTTATGCTCTTATTCTTTTTATGCTCAGCTACTAAGATTTCCCTTCAGTGGTAAAATTCCATATAAATATTCAATACTAAAACGGGCACAGTAAAAACATTTAAATCTTTCTACGACCGCCCAACTGCTTTGACATGTGCCCCTGTCGGTCAACCAATCACGTGTGTGTCTGTGCCGCGCACTTTGGCTGCATCTGTACATGTTCTTGATGCAAGTTATTTAAGTTTATTCTTAACAACATTAGTAATGTGCAACATATACAATTGTTGTTTTCTGAATAATGTTAATAAATAATGAAAAAAAATGAAAATTTTACTCTTTGTAAAGAATATTTTTCTATTAATTAGCTTTATCATTATCCACCTTAAAAGTAAAAAAAGTTTTTTTTACATTTCTTTACAGTGTAATTACCTTATATGTTCTGATTTAACAAAGCATTGATCAATTTCACTTTCACTCTTTCCCTGAGGGCCTATAGTAGATTGCATCTGATATTAAGCAGATGGGAACAGGTAGGTGAAAATATAAACTGAACACTGCACTGCTTTGACAATATTGTTAATCTAGGGACATTTACACAATCTTTATATGATCTTACAATGAATTGTGAAAACAATCTCTCCTAATATGTTATACAACAGGGCTAAGTAAAATATAAACCTATAAGGGTAAAACTGCCAATTTATGACTACTTTAAAAAACAAAACAATAAGGTTTATCTTAACTCAACAAAATTACGTTACCTTAACTAAAATCAGCAAAAGTAAGTTTTTTGTGTATACTGTAGTCCCATTTACCTCATGTGGGCTTTCCACGCCCTGACTAACACCTAGAAAAGCATTTCAGGATAATCTCCTAGAGATTATGCATTGGTGCCTAACTGATGTTTTACAGAATGGGACTAATTAACTATTCCTGCCTTGGATGAAGCAAAGAATTGACAATTAACTGATGAAAGTAAGTTAAATATACAGTATCTGTATAACTAATGCATGTTTTTATTGCAAATATTTTAACACATTCCAATCCATATACAGTGCCTTGCGAAAGTATTCGGCCCCCTTGAACTTTTCAACCTTTTGCCACATTTCAGGCTTCAAACATAAAGATATATTTTTTTTATTTTATGTGAAGAATCACCAACAAGTGGGACACAATTGTGAAGTGGAACGAAATCTATTGGATTTTTGAAACTTTTTTAACTAATAAAAAAATGAAAAGTGGGGCGTGCAAAATTATTCGGCCCCCTTGCGTTAATACTTTGTAGAGCCACCTTTTGCTGCGATTACAGCTGCAAGTCGCTTGGGGTATGTCTCTATCAGTTTTGCACATCGAGAGATTGAAATTCTTGCCCATTCTTCCTTGCAAAACAGCTTGAGCTCAGTGAGGTTGGATGGAGAGCGTTTGTGAACAGCAGTTTTCAGCTCTTTCCACAGATTCTCGATTGGATTCAGGTCTGGACTTTGACTTGGCCATTCAAACACCTGGATATGTTTATTTGTGAACCATTCCTTTGTAGATTTTGCTGTATGTTTGGGATCATTGTCTTGTTGGAAGATAAATCTCCGTCCCAGTTTCAGGTCTTTTGCAGACTCCAACAGGTTTTCATCAAGAATGGTCCTGTATTTGGCTGCATCCATCTTCCCCTTAATTTTAACCATCTTCCCTGTCCCTGCTGAAGAAAAGCAGGCCCAAACCATGATGCTGCCACCACCATGTTTGACAGTGGGGATGGTGTGTTGAGGGTGATGAGCTGTGTTGCTTTTACGCCAAACATATCGTTTTGCATTGTGGCCAAAAAGTTCGATTTTGGTTTCATCTGACCAGAGCACCTTCTTCCACATGTTTGGGGTGTCTCCCAGGTGGCTTGTGGCAAACTTTAGACGAGACTTTTTATGGATATCTTTGAGAAATGGCTTTCTTCTTGCCACTCTTCCATAAAGGCCAGATTTGTGCAGTGTAAGACTGATTGTTGTCCTATGGACAGACTCTCCCACCTCAGCTGTAGTTCTCTGCAGTTCATCCAGAGTGATCATGGGCCTCTTGGCTGCATCTCTGATCAGTCTTCTCCTTGTCTGAGCTGAAAGTTTAGAGGGACGGCCAGGTCTTGGTAGATTTGCAGTGGTCTGATACTCCTTCCATTTCAAGATGATCGCTTGCACAGTGCTCCTTGGGATGTTTGAAGCTTGGGAAATCTTTTTGTATCCAAATCCGGCTTTAAACTTCTCCACAACAGTATTACGGACCTGCCTGGTGTGTTCCTTGGTCTTCATGATGCTCTCTGCGCTTTCAACAGAACCTTGAGACTATCACAGAGCAGGTGCATTTATACAGAGACTTGATTACACACAGATGGATTCTATTTATCACCATCAGTCATTTAGGACAACATTGGATCATTCAGAGATCCTCGCTGAACTTCTGGAGTGAGTTTGCTGCACTGAAAGTAAAGGGGCCGAATAATTTTGCACGCCCCACTTTTCATTTTTTTATTAGTTAAAAAAGTTTCAAAAATCCAATAGATTTTGTTCCACTTCACAATTGTGTCCCACTTGTTGGTGATTCTTCACATAAAATAAAAAATTTATATCTTTATGTTTGAAGCCTGAAATGTGGCAAAAGGTTGAAAAGTTCAAGGGGGCCGAATACTTTCGCAAGGCACTGTATTTATTCTCTTGTATCACTCTTTATATAAACATGAATACTTGTACACAACACTTTTAAGTAAAAAGTGGTTATACATATATAACATGGATATGTGAAAAGACAACTTTAAGCAACAGATATGAATAAAACTAGCGAAGTTAAATACACAGATGACTGTAAAACCAATAGCTAATCAAAGGAAATCTGCCTGTGTTTTATCTTTTTGGATTCTCACATGTGACTGAACATTATTGGTCTTTATGCCACATTACTCTTTATCTCAAATGACTGCTTACCACTGCTGTATACTGAGCCTGCTGCTGGAACACAGGCTGCATCATCATCTGTTGATGAAGGATATGTTGCTGCTGCAACTGTATGGACTGCTGAACAGCTTGCTGATACTACAGAAACAAAAGGAAATAACACTTAGATTACATATTTAGTCAAGCTTTGTATAAGGTACAGATCCAGCCATTCAAAATGCGCAGGGGAAACTGTATTGATTTAACAGGTTGCAGGGTACTGCTAGTTTTTTTTTAATAGGGGTGCACTACTTTGTAAAACCGCCAGGTGGAGCAGTGAAAGCTTAACATGGTATGTGAAGCATTTGGGTTGTCACCAGAAAATGCCTGGTTTCGAATTCCAGTCAATGCTGAGGGACAATCTTTTTCCAATTACAGAATTTAAGTATACTGTTTAGACTTTTAATCATTTTAAACTGTGTATAACAGCATGTTAAACATTAAACCGATCAAAAAGTAGATACATTTTATAAAAGCAAGATTGCTCAGTTAGACAAAAGCACACAGCCATATTCCACCTTCTTCATAAATATTTTATGCATCAAAGTCTTAAACTTGGTAATTTACAGTGGGTTATGGTTTTAACATGCTTTTTCTAACATTATAAAGTTTATATACTGTACTTCATAAAAAGTTAAAACCTTCTATTCTTTTCTAAGAATATGTAGTAAGAACACCATTTGCTCTAACTGTAAAAAATAGCTGTACTGATTTAAAACCACTTGATAGTAATATTAATATGGAATCGTGTGTAACTAAGCAGGTAAAATATCACAAGTGGATGTTTTGGAAACATTTTTTTTTTAAATGTTTATTGTCCTTATAGTGGTAACGAGCAAAGGACTGCGCACTGCACCCAGGAGGTTCAAAGTCCAATCAGAGAATTACTTTCGGTTTGTTTCTTTACTTTGCAGAATATAAAAAAATAGTCCACTATTATAGCTTGTTGTGAACACAATGTGTCTCTTTCAGGTTTACATTTCAATTGAGAAAATCTATATTTTGCCTTAATCCAAATTTCAACAGCCAGTAATCAGCCAACAATATAACTTTAAATGTAAAAGTTTAAACCATATATTGTACTGTGCAGTACTGAACAGTACTCTGGGAGGTTGTTTCTGGCAAAATTGGCAAAAACACTCTGGCATGAGTGTGTGTATCTGGATGAATTATTATACGTGATGGTGTTGTAATTAAGGATTTCTTCACAGAATTCTTTACGTTAAACAAAGGAGGGAAGAAGGGTTATTTTTACAATTGCCAGTAACCGGAGTAAGCTTATGAATATGTTGAAACCATACAATGACAGTGAAGACAAACGTGTTACACCTTTAAGCCAGTGGACTCTCTCAGTTGTGTATCACCTTTTTCACACTTGTTATAACGTTCCAATGATAATGCAATACAGAAGATAATAATAATATTTAATATGAATGACTATGAACAAGCTGTAAACTGAAAAGTTACAGAGAACCCACGTTGAGTCATGTCTTTTCAGCTTGGAATTTAACCTTTAGAGGAATCCTTTTGGCTATATTTTTTAACATTGACGTATGTGTAAAAATAGTTTATTATAGCGTGTTGTAAATGCGATGTGCCTCTTTCAGATTTACATCTGTGTAGCGACGAGGCTTATTAAAATACAGGAATTAAATTTTCTGCTCCCTTGCCAGTCTTTCTCCTTCATCTCAGTGGTGCCTGATATAGTTCACAATTAAGGTGTTTTTCTAGCTGATAGAATGTCCTGATAAGGAGCAGCTCCCAAAAGCTGGTACCCATCAACCACCTTAACAAATGTAATTTCGGCGCCTAAAAGTCTGAGATTCCAAAGAAAAGTGTTATTCAAAGTTGGTTTATGACCCTAAGGTCAGAGGGCATGGTTTCTCATCATCAGCCAATCAGGAACTGGCTGGGCAGGTTAACCCCACGTGGGTCTCTGATGCCCATGAAACTTTCAACCAATGAACGGCCTGCATTTCCTCCAGGGAAAACAGGCAACACAGAGAGCCTGGAGAACGGTTCGCAGGGCAGAACAGTTGGAAAAGCAAAGCTCCCAAGCGCAGCACAGCTCCCAAGCCCGGGACATTCTAGCAGCACGTCTGCTGGACATTCAGCCTCAGGGCTCCACCTGAGCATCCTCAGACTCAGCCCGGACCACCACGTAACGGCCAGTGTGTCTGAGTGCCAGAACTTTCCTTTGTTCTAAGAGTCGAGGACGGAGGTTGCCAACATGTAACCAAAGGATCCACCCGAGGTTAGCATCAGCAGCAAGCCTCGTGAACAGGTCGGAACTGTGGACAGCTGAATCAGTATTCAGAACTAGCTTCATCAGGAACGAACTGGTCCTCTTCCTGACCTGCTGGGACCCGCAGTCACTTTTTCTCCTGTGCACAAACTCTGCTAGTTTCAGCCAACACTAACTAGCCGGTCTTCAGAGAGCATCAGCAGCGCATCGCAGGAATCTCTCACCAGCCGCAACAGCACTGCTTGGCACCGAGCCAGAGAGCGCCGATTGGACACAACAACCAGCCTGCCTTTGCTTCTTTGTCCACGGGAGATCTGAATCCCCACAGATTGGATGTGTATTCAACAGTCTGCATTACCGCTCGAGAATTCAATTGTTATCCCAAACAGAGTTGATATCAATTTAATTCCTAAGAGTGATGTACTTGTTTTGAGTATCTAGTGTAGAAGTTGTAACCAAGTTCATTTACGAAACGGTCTAAATGAATGATATACTGAATGTATGTCCCTCTTGATATTTGTAACTCTTCATGATTGAAAATATGTCTTTGGTATTCTGCTAACCCTCACGATAAGATCTGTTATGTTTATATGCACATTTTATGTATTAATAAATGTATTATTGTGTATAAGTACCTGTGTGTGTGCGTTGAGTTATCCCGTAAGGTTGGATTCTAATACCATCAAAAGAATAATTTGTGACTTACTGCTACAATTAAGAATTGTTCCAGTAAATGCACAACCCCTACACTACATCTGCGTTAAGAAAATCTATACTTTGTCTTTATACAAATTTCAGCAATGAGAAATCTAACTTTAAATTTGGATTAAGAAAAAAAAATCACATACTGCACTGTAGTGTCTTTGAAACCATATGGTATCATACTATATATACAGTATATTAATACAGTCAAATACGATCACACTGCCGTTCATTGCCATTTGGGTATATCTGTGATTCTGACCTGATGGGATTTGCGTGTGTGGAACAGCAAGAGGCGAGACCCGGCTGTGGGGGTGGGGTATTTTGATTATACTATGAATAAATACCTGAGGTATATCGTCCAAGTTTCAGAATTGTAAATAAGAAACCTTTGATGAGTCTGCTCAGACAGAAAAAGGTACTTTTTCAGAACTTGTGTACTGTGCAAAGTAGGTGATTTTGAAAACAGCTAGTGTTGCTTAAAGAACTTAAAATCTATCTGACTGTACTGTAGTTATCATGTAATTGAGCAGAAATCATCAGTGACTATTGGAAATGTGTATTGATGGAGAGTGAAATTAAAGCCCACTTCCCTTCCTCTTACTGTGAGGTGATAATGCGCTGGCTGGCACAAAACAATTCCTCCTTTCTGAGTATCCTGGAGATGGTTCATTCATTCACCTTTTGGTAATAAGGCCTGCTGATCTGGTTAACACCACAGGGAGAGGGGAGAATGTGATTGTTTGTGTAAGAAACGTGATGCATTTACTAAATTAAAGGGTGTTAAAAGTTTAATTAAAAAGTAAACAGAAAACGTACAGCTTACAAAAATATCCTAAGCTGATTTTGAGGAAGAAAAATCACCAATATTTCACATATAAAAAGTGTTTTCACTATCTTAACCTGTTGTTTATGGCTTTTAAAGTCATGCAGTGTCTAATTTAGGTAGGGAAATGTTATTGTTTCTTAATTTTTTATTTTCTTTAAAAATTAAAAGAATCATCAGTTGCTCATCGTGCCATACAATATTATGTTACATTTTTAGGTTTTTGAGAGACCTCTGAACACTTCACCTGATGCATAAAAATGTAGCATAATGCATTCTAGCATTATGAACTCGCTTACACCTGAGATCTGCTTTATTCAAACTAAGGTTTATAAAAATGCAAGCAGATATTAGATATTGTTTAAATAAAAGCTGTGAAAATGTTCACAAATCGCAATCTTTAAAATGCCTGTAGTTTAAAGGCTCTGGGTCACTTTTTGCAAAGTTATTGACATCTGAAACATTGTGTCTCATAAATAGGCATTTTAATAAGAAAATGAAGGTTATAAAAACCAGAGAAAACAAAGGACTCTTAAAAAGTTACAAGAAGTTTGACATTATTATTTATTATTAAGAAATTAATACTGTTAATAATTATCAGATACATTATTATAGTTTTGGTGATCTTCTTAATACCACTTTCTTATTCTCGATTATAATTATAATATTTACATTTTTGTTTTAAGGCTTGTTGTAAAGGCTTGTGTTAAATAGCCCCACTAAATAAAGTGTTTTGACTTCAGTGTTTTTATACTCTCACTCTTGGCAGTATACACATTTGCCCATTTATGTTGTTGATATAATTTAACTTTGAACATGTTATATAATATAGTGTCAATATAGTGTCCATAACATTTCCTTTTTTTTAAAATGAATGTTTATTTGTTAAAGAAAAACTTGTGCCCTGAGCAGGAATTAAACCCTGGCTTCTAGAATGCGAGTCAAACACTGAAGCCACTGTACCAATGCACCGCTTGGTAGCTTAAGCTATAGCTGAAAAGGAGAGGCAAATAACTTCATGAGTGAATGAGTAATCATGAGTGAATGAGTCAAATTGATGCAGAGGTTTAAAAAGAAAGTGGACTACGGAAATACTTTGAGTGAAATATATTATATATAGAACCTTAAGGTTGTAAAGTTATTAATTTCCATATTATATTCCCTATTAAGCGGATTCTAAAAAGTACGTTTTTACTGCGATAACGAGCACATGTATTCATAGAAAAGGTTAAAATAGCTTTTTATAAAGGATACAAACTTAATATAGTCAAAATGAGCACTTTCAAACTTTACCAAAATAACCACAGTAAGTGACCAAGTTAAATACTTTGATGCATAAAAAGAAAGTGGAATACTATTGTTTATTTTTTATTTAAACTACCACTACCAGCCATATACAGTTTGCATAATATATTTATATTCCTAAATCATTTATGACGTTCAGAGACATTAAGCTCCTCTTATTTTTATGCTGAGCTTCCAAACTTTACAATTTTAGTTGCAAAATTCCACATTAATATTCCATATTAATCAGATTTAAACATTTACAGTAGAGAATTTAAATGAAGCAATCATTTCACTAACAACTAATGCATCAACAAGCACCACCTGTCGATCATTTTGGCCAACAAATCACATACTGCGGTAGCCTGTAAATCAATTCCTGCAGGATAGGGTTTTACTGCGCATTTTGAATGGCTACATCTGTACCTACGATGATGAATGGAACCCATCATTAAAAAAAAAGTTTTCCTGTGAAAACCAAATCAGTGGCCACAGGTATGACTGAGGGACATAAGCATTATATTCTACTAGGGGTTTCCAAGATCTGTTTGGGGGTCCCAGTATTATACTAAGAGCTGTAACATTTTTGTGTTCCTCAACCATGTTTCATTCAATTGATTTAGATCAAATTGAAGGGAGTATCAAATCCAGAACATGCCCCAAAACATATAAAACACAAAAGTAATTTCCTATAAAATTAATCTCAGCATGTCTTTTTATCATTCTATCTAATTGAGTACATGGGGAGAGAGCATTTGTGAACCTTTTCCTTTGTGTAGCATGAATGCACAACACTGTTTTTCCAATATTATTTTGTTATTTCTTTAGATTTTTCTTTATCATATGTTAATCTCACCTTATAATCAAATTTATAATCACTCCTAGTATTTCTGTATCATTATTACAATCTATTGTTTATAGAGACCCCAGAATGTCATGTCTTTACACTGTATGTATGGTATTCTTTGAAGAACTACTGGCACTATTATTTGTGTAAGCAATGTATGTGGATTCTAATAAGTATTTTTCCAGTTAAAAACAAGAGGGCACATCTCAAGGGGTTTTATCTTGTCAAAACCCTTTGGATTAAAATTTAGCATGAATCTCCAAAGCAGACTCAGAACTTCCTGCATAAGTGCTTCTTAATAAATGCATACATTTACATAAACGGTTCTTAAAACCTGGCTTTATCATCTCCACATTAAATCTGGCAGCTGTCAATATGAATAAAGTTGCACATTTATTTTATTTTGTGAACCTGGGTTGTTCCAATTCTTTTGACTGTGCTATAGAATGCTGTCATTGCACTGAAATTACAGAAAAAAGAAGTAAAGGCAACACAGCCAAAACATAACCCACGTGATTGACTTCTCTGACAAACACAACAACATTAGTCTAAGGAGCTTTATACTTTATCAGGGTTAAATAAAGCTATGTTTAAAGGCTTAAAAGTCATTGCACATATTTGGGTAAGACTATGCAAACTGAAAAACCAGCTGCATCTGCTGATAAAATTCAATATAATTAATTGGAAAAGAGTTGTGAATGGGTACAACACGTAAACGTACAGCATGTATGTGTTTCAAAAACATTTACAACATACAAATGTCATCAATTCCAAGTCAAAACTGTGATACTACAAAACAGCAAAAATACTTGTGTGCAGCAAAAAAAAAAGTATAGAATGTAAGTTTAAAAGTGTACAAGTTCTACAAGTGTGCCACCACTTAAAAAACTCACTGCTATGCTTCTCAAAAATTGAGTTTGGTAAACTCATATACTTGCAACACTTCTATATATTAACAACATTCCAGATTCAGGAATGCTTAGGAGACATTAATCAATCAGTTTAGCTAAAATAAGTTATTCAGCTGTAGAGTTAGAGTGTTACTAATTGTCTTGATACCTAAGCATACACTTCCAGGATCTTGCTCAGAGCTCACCTGCTGTAGATAGGTGTGTTGAAGTTGCTGTGCCTGCTGATGTTGATGGAGCTGCTGTTGTTGCAGCTGCTGTAGCCGCAGGTCTCCTGGCTGTAGCTGCTGGAGGACTCTGTGCTGCTGACTTGTCCCTTGAACATGTGAGACAGGTTGCTCATTTATAGGTGCTGACACAACTAGAAAATAATAAAAAGCAAAACATTAACAGGTTACATAGGTGTACTTGTATTAATCCATTATGCCTAGATCAGTTGATATTAGGCATTAATATAACATTGCCATAGTTTTTGACAAGCATCCTTATAGAATTATACAATTTGAAAGGAAGAAAAAAATAATGATGGGGCCTATTAAACTAATTCTGCAAATGGCTCTGACTGGCACATGATAAGGAACAACTATAAACGACTTAACCCTAATACTGGTCAAATACTGGTCATGCACAGCCGCATGATGAAAAAATCTTAGCTCTTCCCAACTTGTACAAGTATGTATAAGTTTAATTTTAATAAAAGAAAAAATAATACATTCGGAATATATAGAGCAAATATAATGACACTGTACGTATATATGAATTAGAAAATGTTTGTTGCCCATTTGTGTTCTTCACCTTTTTGTCCATTGCTCACTGGTGCAGAAGGAACTGTCATTTTCACAGGAGTCACAGAATTGTGGATTGGCAGTACATTGGTGTTTGCAGCTTTTGGTCTTTGTCTTGGTGCAATTGATGTTTCTGTTGGTCCAACTAATTCAGTTATTCTGTAAAAAGTAATGACTGTATTTACAGCTTTCTTTTCTGAGACATAAACAATACAAAAACATCATAAAAGTAATGCTACAGAGGACTTTGAGGGTCTGAGGGTTTCACGAAGGGAGAGGGGAAGAGAAGCTCTGGATACAAGGGTTCTTTGGAAAGATGAGATTAAAGAAAATGCCACCTAGCATAAAGGAAAATGATTAGGACAACACCACAATGGTAAACCCGTTCCTCTCCATGAAATGCAGACACTGGACACTCAGAATTATTGAATTGGAATGTTAAGCTTTGTAGCTGCCTCAAGGACTTTTAAACTTTATCATATCTGTTGTGACAGCGAATCTACACCAAACGTTCCAGCCTGACGGTTCTCATGCTGTTCAGCACACAGGATCACCTCCTTCTTGAACACAAAACTACTGAGATCTTGTTAATTTTAGAAAACTAAAAATGAATATAAAAGTTACTCAATCACAACAACATGCTGGATCCAAAGAAATGGTGGTCTGTTACAGCACACCCAAACATTTCAACACTCTCTTTTAAAGGTTTTAAAATGTTTAAAAAGATTTTTATATGTTGTAACTGTTAATACAAAGGAGAATATAACTGCGGTTCTACTGTTTATTACACTAATATTGTAATTGTTATACATGTGTGTTGTACCAGTGATGTGGTTGTTGGGGTTACGCACAGGTTTAGTCTTAGTGGTAGTCCCACTCTTAGACTATATACTGCAATGAGTATAAAAATATTATCACATGAAGTCATATCCACAAATATACAAAAACAGTAGTGTACACGTCAATGAACTGAAGTGTGATCGGTAATCCATATAAATATATGGTATATTCAGTATATCGAATGGTTTTAAAGCCACTACGGTAGTTTGTGTAAAATATATTTTTATTATGAAAATGTAAAATAAAATTGTTTCCTCATTACTTGTTGCTAAAATTTGCATTAAAACTAAAAATATATTATTTGAATGCGGATGTAAACCTGAAAGAAGCATTCACAAGCTATAATGATAAACTAATGTATACATATATAAAACTGTTTCTGTAAAATAGCCATACTTTCTTGTTTAAATTAATTTAATACTTAACATACTGTAATATCCATCATAAAATTAATAAATCTAAACAGTATACAACTTAGATCATATAATTGGAAAAAGATTGTCCAAAGGCGCTTAGCATTATTCTGGATTCAAAACCAGCTGTTTTCTGTTGACAGGCGAAATGCTTCTATACACCACGTTAAACATTTACTGTGTCACCTGGTGGCTTTACAAAACAGTGCAGCCCCATAACAGCATAGTTTAAAAAAAGCGTGGTGTGGTGTGTTGTGGTATGTATACTGCAATTTTCTGCATTATACTGTGTGCATTCTGAATGGCTTGATCTGTACATCCGTTAGAAATCCAAAGCATCTATGAAAAATCTGGTTGATATAGGACAGTACTTTCCTTGTTTGACTCTATCAAAGCTTAGATATAGATGTATGTTTCTGGTGTATTTCTTGTTTGTGAACATATACACACGCACGATACACAAACCATAAACACACCTCATAATAAAAGAGCAAAGCACTAAGTAGCAGGATTTGTTGAGACCCGAGAATCGCCCTGATTGAGCTCAGTGTCCTAGTCCTCTCTAAAGGCTCTGAGAGGCATTTAGATCTGGAGGTAACAGAAGCCCTTGGCTGAATAAGTGCAGTAATGCACAGGATTTTCAAGTAAAAGCATCACCCTACTGTATGAGCTGTTACCTCACACACGACAAAAGTAAACTCTTAAAGAAACTGAACATGTGTGCTAATTGGGTGTTTGAGAAAGTGGTGGAAATGTCTGATTATAGAGAGGAAGAGTGGAAGGTGATGGAAAGAGAGGAAAAATATAGGAAGAAGCTGAGTTTGTCAGAAGGAGTTTGGGGCGAAGATGCCTGTAAGAAAGCGTATGAACATTAGTACAAGCACAAAGGTCTAGCTGGAGCCCTGGTGCTCGGCCGACACCTGCGGTGGCAGATTAGCATGAAGGAGAAATCAGAATGGGATAAAAAAGAGAAGGAGTTCACAGAAAAAATAAAAGCGTTAAATGAAAGGAAAGATCATTTATTTGCGGCGAAAGAAGAACTAGAAAAAAAGCTAAAAGAGGCAGTGCAGGAGAATCAGAAACTAAAGGAGGAATTAGTTCCTGGTCATGCTGCACTGGTTAATGTTACAACCGGCGACTAAATTATATCCTGCTCTTCCGCAGGGGAACAAACAGGCAGGAAACAAAAACAATTGGGATCAATTCCCACAGTGGCCATATGGAGATGGGGGGTCTGACTGGGATAACACTTGGTATGAGTGTATAGAGATGGAACAGAGACTCCCTTCTTAAAGGCAGGGGGCCCGCAGATCTGTACTCTCACCCAAAGTGGGAAAGGACTTGATGTGGCAGGGGCTGGCGCTGCTGATGACAGCGCTACTCTAACTCTGTCTCGCACCCCGTCTAGGGGGTCCGCACTCGCACCTACCTTCGTTGATTCCCCCATACGGTCAAATCCAAAACCGGAAGATATTGACCGATGGGCTAGAGAAGTACCGGACACAAAATTAGGAATGCAGGGAACCTGGAGAACGCTTCAGGAATTAAAATATACTTATGGTATCACTCCCCTGACTGCCGCTATGATCCTCAGAAGGACAGGGGAAAAGCGTGTTGGAGAACTTAGACAATTGTGTGAGGATAACAGCCGGGGAGGGCGATGGGAATAGGTTTGACAGACCGGAAAAAGATATCTGCGTGTCAACAGAAAGAAAGTGAGGATGTGGCTGACTTCACTGATCGCTTCGTCACACTCTAGCTGTAATGTTCAGGACTTAGTGACGAAGATGATGTGAATAGCGACACCTCTGCTGTAATTAAACAAATTTATTTGAGCGGCCTAAAGCCTGATTTAGCCAAAGCCCAAAATAGGGCAAAATACAAGTAAACAGTTCAAAGAAATAGTTCGAATGGAACATCAAATTGAAAGGAATATGTACGCTAAATTACAGGCAATACAAACAGGGTGGACACCGCCCACGCAGAAGCGAGGAGCTGGCTCCGACACCTGATTTAGTCCAAAAGGGGAAATTACTGCAGGTCGGTGCCATTTTTGTAAAGATTTTGGGCATTTTCAAAAAAATTGCAGAAAGAGATTGGCCATTGAAGGCAGGGGTGGAAAATATTGCGACCCCCCATTCAATCTCTCGAATCAAGAGGGACAAAGAACTCTGTTTTCGCAATTACAGGATCCGAGTGAAGCAGACAAACGCGCTATCAGGGATATTTTAAACTAGGACTCCCCCTAGTGGCCTCCCTACACCTATCTCAGGAGCTGGGTGAGAAGGAACTCAAATTACAATGTACGATTAATGGGACTCAAATGTCATTTTTATGGGACACTGGGGCTCAATTATCTTGTTTATCTGAACAGTCAGCCAAACGGTGTGGTGTCATATTCACAGGGAGGGAGCTGGAGGCCACTGGTGTGGGAGGCAGTCGAATAACACTCAGAGAAACTCAAAAACTCAAGATTAGACTAGGAGATGGGGAGGTAATATTTAATGCCGTCATGTGGGTAGGACCTACCCCAGATCTTTTGGGGTGGGATGCTCTACAATACCTACAAGGAATTACATTAACCGTACATTAGGAGAGGGTGGAGGTAAACATCTGGTCCCTCCAAATAGACTAATTAAAAGGTCATTCAATTTGGACTACGGATAAGGACAAATGCGGACTTCTTGATATGGAACCTGCCACATTTACTGGGAATTCCCCGCCATACACAAAACCATATAAAATCAACAGAGAGGTGGAGGAAGGGGTTCGACCAGTAATACAAAAACTATTGACTCAAGGAATTGTACGAAAAACACATAGTACAAGCAGTCCAATATGTAAAGAAAGCCAGCGGAGCATGGCGATTCACAGTTGATTACTCAAAAGGTAATCAACACATCAACCGTCTAACCCCCTTGGTAGCAGATCCCTCTGCTATTTTTCAACTGCTGACCCCTGAGCACCAGGTGTTTTCAGTAATTGACATGGCTAATGGGTTCTGGTCTGTTCCTCTACATCCAGAGGTAGAAGATTGGTTTGCTTTTGTTGTGGATGGAGATTAATATACTTGGACCAGGTTACCACAGGGGTTTCATAACAGCCCCACCGTGTATCACATGGCACTTTGGAGGCATCTTCGGGAGTTGCCTCCAGTGTCCTCCGTCGTTATCCAATATGTGGATGATATTTTAATTGTGTCTCCCGACGAGGAAACCCACAAGAAGGACCTCCAAATTACTCTCAACCATTCGGTTAAAAAGTAGTTATAGCAAAGCACAGTTATGCCTAGAAACCATAATTTACTTGGGACAGAAGATTTGTCAGGGAAAGAGGGAATTGACAGAAGACCGGGCCCAGGCAATCCGAACACACCCTAGTCCCAATACGGTTAAAGAGCTCTGATCATTTCTGGGTCTGTGCAATTTCAATAGAAATTGGGTTGATGCTTTTTCTGAAAGGGCCAAACAACTTACAGACCTATTGAAGGGGGGAGGGAGGTCCCTTGATCCTATTGCTTGGAGTCCTGAAGCTGAACACGCTTTTAATGATTTAAAACAAGCTCTGTTACAGGCGCCTGCACTGGGGTTTCTTCAGACGGATCAAGTGAAAAGAATGGATTTTGGACAGCTGTACTAACACAGGAACATGGGGGTAGGTACCGCCCAGTAGGGTATTACTCTGGATCCTTGGACGAGGTAGCAAGGGGATGGGGACCATGTCTACGTGCCATTCAGGCCATCTGTCTAGCAGTGTAGGCAGTAAATAACATAGTGCTAGATCAACAACTGATTGTTCGACGCCCACATGCGGTACACACCCTCATGTCCCTGAATCGGGTCAGTCAGTTAATGTGATACGATGGAGCAAGTGGCAGGTCTTGTTAGAGGCTCCAAATATTGTTATTGAACGTGAAGGAGCTCTAAATCCAGCCACATTGTTACCTGACCCCCCAGAAGCCTATCTGTTAGAACACAGCTGTGATGTCTGGGCAATGGGAGAAGATGAGGGCATCAAAATAGCCGAGCAACCACTCGGGAATGAAGACCTAATCCTCTTCACTGATGGAACCTCATTCATAAATTCTAGTGGGGAAAGGAAAGCGGGTTGGGCTGTGACTACAGAACATGATATCCAATGTGGGGGAAGATTTGAGGTACACACGTCAGCACAGCGAGCTGAACTGAAAGCTTTGGTGCTTTCTCCTTCCTAGTGCTACCTCCCCCTCTGACACAGCGCAGTGGGCGGCACGCTGTTTTCAGAGCCTCTGACTGGGGGAAAAAAGACCTGCTGATCTGTTCTACATACCAGGAAGACAACAGAATATTATTTTTTCTATTCGAGACGTGTTGTTTTTATGAAATTCGTGTATTTTAAACATTTAATTAAGAAGTAAAAACCTTACAGCGTAGACAGAAATTCTAAGCTGATCACAAGGAAGAAAAATCACCCATTTTTCACGCATGAAAAGTGGTTATTAACTATCAAAACCTGTTTTTATAGCTTTTAAAATCATGCAATATCTAAGTAGGAACACATCATTATATCTACTTTTTTATTTATTTTTTAAGAATTAAATTGTTTGCCCAGCCTAATTTTAAAGACCTCTACTTGTGAAACTTTTCACAGCCTGAACATAAAACTATTATTAAAAGCTTATTAAAAACAGCCCCCATGGTGTTCAAACCAATTTTTTTTACACAGAAGACTGTGTAAAACAAAGAATTTAATCTCTTTTGAGAATCTTCAGCAATCATTTCAGTTTCAACACAGTTAGAAATCCAATACGGGGCAGCTTATACTTTATATACTGTCTATATATTTATAGCTGTCCAAATCTAAGTGAAATCTACTGGAGGACAGGTGTTCAGAATGGCTCACTGATAACCCTAGAGTTCAGTTACTTTTTGCAAAAAAACAAAAAATGTACTTTAAGGTGCAAAAGATTTATATCTTTATACAGTTTTGTTTCAAAGTTAGTTTTTGTGCTCACCTCCAGCAGAGATATGTTTATAGTTCCAAAGATATAACCATAAACTCTGGCAGCACTATAGTCCTTCTCAAAGTTATTAATTCATGTCTATCTATCGATAAAAGTAAGCAAGTAACACCAAGACCTATAACCCACCAACAGCCTTTGAAAAAAGTGAGACATGAGGGTAAAGTTGGCTACCTGGCTTTAGTTATGCTCTTCTTAGCCGCAACCTCACTGGCTGTCATTGGCTCTGGAAGCGCTGAGGGAAGAGGAGAGCTCTGCATGTAAAATGAAAAAAACAAACAATGAAATAACCCATCAGCACATCAGGATTTTTTGCACAAGCTGTTTAGTTTTTGTTTTTTACATTACCATTACCTAAGTTCAAAGGAAGTTTCAGTTTAATTTCAAAAGCCCATAAAGTGACAAATACTCTGTGTGTGGTATTCATGCTGACATTTCCTGATTAAGCACATTCCATAAAACAAAAACAATAAAACCATTAATCTGTAATAAACTGCATATACTATATACATAAAAAACATGACAAGTCCTAATTGCCTTAGCATTGAAGTGCAAAAAACATTATTTGGTTTTCTTATCTTTTTTCATTTAATTAAGAAACAGAACAAAGCTGTAAAGTATTTAACATGTAAGAGAAGAAAAACTTAATGTGGACTGCTTAATGTGGATATAGTGTTACAGCCTACAAGACATATCATGTGAACTGGAGCTTGCAACGGATATTATTTAAATACTTCACAATTATCATCCATCTCAAGCAAAACAGCAGGAAAATATAAGGAAATAGTGCAGTGCAAAACTGATTGTATTACATAACATGATAAAACGTACAGAAAGGTTTGGCACAGGGTTCTCTTTTCCAGCCAACTTGAAGGCAAAATAAGAGACCTGATAGATGTCAGGTCTTTTCTCTAGATCTGGCTCTAACATATAACCTGAAAAAGCAAAACACCACCACCTTAACAACATTTCAAAAAAAGGCCACAAACAATTGCACAGAAAAACCAGCTCCATATTTATATTTTACATCACTGGTGTCATTACAGTTATATTATTATTAGCACATCTGAAATTAACTCAAGATAATGCAATCAAATGATTTTACCACATGGGGGCACTGGTGTTTATGTTCATATAAACCAAGTCTCATTCTATTTCTCTGTGTTTTAAAAACTACAGCCACACTACAGATGATTTGAAAATTAAATAAATTGTAAGCAGTTTTTAAAAGTATTTTCAATGTGTACATAAAGAATGTAAATATTGTTAGTGACTAAAAAAAGGGTTCTACTTACGAATTAAGCAGTGCATTTTGAATGAGAATTTTGAATTATCTGGAACAATAAAAGTTCCATCACATATTGCAACTTGACTCTCCCCGAATGGAAGTGAGAAGAAACAAAGCTTGTACAACAAGCATCCAAGCGCCTGAAATTAAACAAAAGCAAATAAATGTGTATAAAAAAATGCTTTCTCTTACATTACAAACACTCCGAACAAAAAATTATCTCAGGAATCATGTTTGCAGTATTGTGAATTACTATATTTATAAGTGATAACAAATGACTCTTTCCCACTTATCTTGAACTACAGTAGGTCTTTCTCATCACCTTGCTGTTCTCTTTGATTTCAAATTTCCTGTCTTGCACTACACTTCCTACACCCTCACACTCTTAAGTTTTCACAATCTGCAATCAGCAGACCAAACTAGTTTGACCAAACTAGATTTGATAATTCTGCTCTGTCCTCACTGTCTTGCTTGCTTTTAATTGCTTTTGGCACCTTAGTTCCTCTTTAAAATTAAATCATCTCCTTTACTTTCTCCACCCCATGGTATACTGACCAGTTGTTCTCAATGATTAAAGTCTCCCACAAACTAGAATGTAGGTGGCATCTTTCTGGCTTGAATGTACATCTTCAGCCTTGGAAGGAGCTCTTGATTGAATACAAGGATGCAACCGAGTCAGAATCAACTTCTCCCATATCCTTGAGAACAACCAATACAATCCTAGATAACTCTACTCCACCATCAATAGACTGCTTAAGCCAAACTGCCCTAATACATTACCTACTTCTTCCCAACTTTGCAACCATTTCTTAAAATGTATTGGTTCCAAGAAAAACAATATCCAGCATCACATTCTCTCCACAACTACACTGTTACTATTACACCTCTTCCCTTCATCCCCAGTTTTGATGGTAACCTTCTTTGTAGTTTCTCTCAACTTGACACTGCATGTCATAGTAAATCTCTTGTGTATCTAAATTCACACTAAACAAACTTCAACAGCCAGAATCCTGATCATGTCATGTGTAAGTAATCACATTACGTCTGACCTGGAGTCCTTGCACTGGCTAGTTTTGAATTGACTTCAACATCCTCACCTATAAGGCTCTACATGGCTTGGCACCTCAGTACCTATCAGACTTATTTTTGTCCATCTTGCCACCTCAGAACCTTCATTCATCTGACTCTGGTCTCATGTTTGCCCCCCAAACTCATCTACTTGTGACAGGGCTTTCTCTTGTTATGCCCCAAAGCTCTGTAATTCTATCTCCAAGGATGTCGGAGAGTCACATTTCATCAGAGCTTCAAGTATAAACTTAAAACTTTCTTCTTCAGAAAGGCTTTGATTTAAATTATGCTTATATAAAATAAAGTTTATTATAATCACTGACTGTCAGCATTAGAAAGGAAGTGTAATCAGGGAATTTGTTAATTTCTCACAGTTCTGTGAAGCAGGAAATTAGCCCAATTTTTTCATTTACTGCTTTACAAGTACCTGCCATTCAATATAAACTTTACTTGCTTCCATTACAAAACAAGTTTTTGTGTTACAGACTAGCTTAGCTTTTTCGTTTCATGGAGTCATTTTCAAAGTAATTGCATATATTATTGCAATATCAAACACATTACGCTAAGTTTAAATCAAGAACACGCTTATACTCTCAAATGTAAAAATATAACTAATTTGCTTTCTCTTTTACATAATTTTTTTTTGCCTAATATCATGTTGACAAACAATCCTTTTACCAGGATTGTGAAAAGAATGATGCGGTGTCTGTAGTAATTCATTTTCTCTCTACTGCACTTACTGCTACTGGTGACAAAGCAGGATCAAACATTTATGTCTCCACCTCCACAATTCATTCCAAGCACTTAACAGCAGTATGATATGCTCAACTATGTTTCTGTATTTGATTTTACAGGTGCAAAGTTTAAATATTTGAACCATGTGTTGGTTCTAGACCATGTCTTGTACTCACTAAGAACATTTAATGGTTTTAACAGAAAACTTTGGCTCTCCCCTCTTCAGAGAAGTTTCTTTATTGTTTTTATGAGATCTAATTTAAATTACAAGAAGCATTCCACTTTGGAGACAATTAGTTCAATTGGTTAGGTTTTCTAGTTTTTCATTGCAGCTCTTACATCTGCAATTATGCCAATAATTGTCTCCAATATTATTTTTATAGTACTAGCCTTCTGTAGTTTGCACTCCATAATGTGAAAAACAATTTATTGCAGTTTCCTACAGGTTTCACTCTTCTTTGAAAAGAATAATTAAGTAGATACAACCATTACATTATATCTCTATCCTTAAAGTTACAATAGATCCCCAATTATGAAATCATCCTCTAGTACTTTCTTTTTGGGTAGAGAGCAAAAACCATCTGGAAAACAAAAGCTGCCATCAAGTACTGAGTCAGTTATATGAGACTAACGTGGATTAACATTTTAATTTACTTTGATTACTTTTGACTTTTCTTTTGATGACCCTGGTGTTCATATCAGAAGATACCCTGCTCAATGCAATGTCTCCACACTACATGTGATAGCAGTTGATTCAGTGATGTTTCACTTAGATAAAGAATTAACAATGATCTTACCCATATATCAGATTTAGTGGTGATTGGCTTCCCTGCATAAAGATTAATCATTTCTGGAGCTCTGTATGACAGGGTTGTGTACCTATGAATGAGATAAGTTGCATAAAATCATCAAAACACCTTTAAATACTATTTACACTACTTGTGACTGCAGTATAAGAGTATATAAGAATATATATAGACATAGTCCTCAATTTCTAATGTCCCAATTAATAATTTAATAATGGACCTTCTTATAGATTTATCCAAAAATTGAGATATTAATAATACTTTTTCAGTATTGTTAGTATTAATGTAAGGTTTTACTTGGACACGTGAAACAACAGGATGGTTTTACTGACTTGACCAATTATTAACTGTACATGAACATTGTTTTCTTCAAATCAATTGGACAGCTACATGTGAGTGAGTCTATCATCACTTTTTGTTGTGTTGGTGCATGTGTTGGCAAGACAAACATCCTTAATATGTATGTTTTATCAATGCTTGTAAAATGATATTCAATAAGAAGAGTGTTGGTCATAAAAGGAACAGGAAAAAATTAACCAAAGGAATCATTCATCTGAACTATGTAATCCAGGAGTGTAAAACCGCTTTGAACTGTGATTCCTTAACTGAGAGGCACTGGACCATGGGGATCTTGAGTCCATGGAAAAAAAAATCAAATTGTCAAGTTCAGCTGGAAAATTAATCTCTTTATGACATTAATCACACTGCTATTCAATTGTACATTTTTAAACAAAACTAAAAAAAAAATTAAAATGTGTGGCTTGGCCAAAGAAAGAGCAATGTTCAGTATGTCTGTCTGTCTTTAAAATGTGAATGAAAACTGTTTAACAAAGAAGTGATCGAGGCACACAAAGTTAAATTCATTGTATCACAGTGCAATGCCCCTCCTCCACTCACTCGATGTGCGAGTATCAGAGCACATCACCTGTCAAGTTTTTTTTTCCAAGCTAGAGTGACATTGAGCTTTTGTATATTTCAGCTCTGCTTATTTTTTATCATCTTTAATTCTAACCTACACAATGTTAGGACTAAAAAAGAATATTATGTGCCACACAGGAAACAAGCGACTTTTATGTTCTGTAATGCAGTGTAACACTTACTTTTTTATTTCATCTTCCACAGTTGTAACTCCATCTTTATGTGGGTGGAGAACTTTGTGTGTGGCACTGCCAAAGTCACACAAGACATAGTTCCCTTGGTCATTTAAAAGTATATTTTCAACCTGGCATGAAAATCCATGATACTCAAATTAAAACATTACAAAATAACATCTTGCAAAAATCAAATACATCCACGCATTTTGTAACCACTTTATCCAATACAGGGTCACAAGGGAGCCGGACCTTATCCAAGTAAGCAATGGATACATGACAGGATACACACAGGATGCAGGATGGCTAGTCAGACCTTGCTAGTAAATTGCAAGGCACACACAGGAACAGTTTTCCCAGAAGACAATTAACTACAAGCTCATCTTTGGACTATTGAAGAAAACAGGAACACCCAGAGGAAACCCACATAAACCCAAGGAGAACATACAAACTTCATGAAAATAACATCACATGTATGGATCTGAACCCAGGACCCCAGTACCGCGAGGTAGCAATTTAGCAGTTTAATAAATGGACAAATTTCGTATACAGTACACTGATCCAGGTCTAATCCTTGGGGAGGCCTAAGTGTGAAGGTCTGATTAGGAGTATCTAGATGCTACAGAACTCCATTTGTTGTGTTTTAAGGCAGCTTGAGTGCTTCGCAATACTTTGATACTGGGACTACATATGCAGCTTCTCCTGTGGGTTCACCCTGACCAAATAAGAATGCAACAGTTATTGTGTGAATGTTCTCTGATCTTACTAAGCTTTAATCCCATTCCATGACTAGCTGGGAAACCAGTTTGCATCAGAGACCAGTGAACAAGAACACGCACGCTTTCCTCGAGAAGAATGGAACAGAATCCCACAAGACATCATCTGCAACTTGGCACAACACATGTTCCAAATGTACAGCTTAAATTGCGTCAAACACTGGTCTTAAAAACTAGCAGTGTTAAAAACACAACAAATGTTATTGGTTCTAATACTATATTTTTGCATTTTAATGCCTCTCAGTATATTTAATAGCATCTAAATAGCAAATACAGTTCAATGATTAGTTATTAACTTTTCCCACATTAAATAATTGCTAGTGTACAGCATTAACTTCAAATTCACTTTGACCAAAAGTGCAGTACATACGATGATTGGTTTCCCTTATTAATACTTATTAATAAATTATTACTTATTATTATCCCTTATTAATCAAGGATATTTGTGGTCCTGTTTATGAAATAACAGATACCTTCCATACCTTCAGGTCCCTATGAATGACTGGCGTTTTGCACTGATGTAACCTGGCAACAGCCTCACAGGTGTCGCAGAATATTGTCAAGACTTCCACTTCACTGAAACCAGTATGCAGCCGCTGATTCATCTGCTTTACCACTTGACCCGCTGTGAAAACAATTACACATCAGACTAAAAAATCTAGAGAAAGCCCCCCCAGGAAGAAATGATTAACTAATTTTTTGCTCTGTTCACACAGGTTGAAGTTCACTTTCAATCAACAACTTTTTTGTGGGGCACCAGTTTGCACTTTTTGTTACATGATTTGTGTAATACATAAATTCAAAATCTTAGCCTCCCAGACTGAACTGCTCTAAAATGTCAAATGCACTACTATTTTAATACATGTATTATTCATAAACATTATGATTCCCTATGGGGTGGAACACAACAGGGGCACAGGTTCCAATCAGGCCCAAAGGACAAACACATCCCACACACACAAGACTTAAAGGGAAAAATAAGGTTGTTTTATTGAAACAAGCCAGGTAGGTCCTGTGGTAAAACAACTGCAAATAACAGCCCACGCCAGAGAAAAATAACAGCTCACACAAAGTGGCGGTGGGGAAAAGCTTAGTCAGAGCATTGTTCTTACCGGAGCTTGTGAAAATAATCCTTCTCAGGAAACCTTTAGAAGAGGGTCAGGTTTGGTCTGCACTTGCTAAAGGCTGGGTGATCTGACAGCATTTCTTCTTGGAATTGGCACCTTGTCAACACCATCTTCTTTTCTGCTTGGCACTCTTATTTACCCTGTCTGCGCAGCTATACCTGCTTAAGATCTGAGTTCTGCTATCTTGAGCGAGAGGATTACCTCCACCCATCAAATGTTTACCCCATTAAACAGCACAAGGAAGGGAAGCATCCTCCCCCTGGATCATGCACTCATCTTAAGTTCCTTCCTTGTTCTCCAAATGACAGCCATCTCTCTCCTCGTAGCTGCACATGTTCTCTCTCAGAGCACACAGACGTTTGTGTCACTACCCCGTTATTCAAGTGTAGTTAACAATATAGTGAAAATAAAAGAGTGGTTATCCATCTGCCGTTACTGTCAGGCTTCTTTATAGTCAGATGACTTCTCTCTGGCCAGTTTGTTCTGCACCCTCTTTGAAGACCTCAAACCTATGTGGTACAGATGCAGCCATTCAAAATGGTGGGATATTTCGCAGTATACCCCGGTGGGCGTGTCCCATCAAAACGCAGTATCACGCGGTGTATCACGTCATTTGACGTCATACTGGAAAGTATCCGGAATCACCTTGTAAAACCGCCAGGAGGAGCCAATAAACCTTGACCTCTCATGTACACCATTTTAGCTTTTAAATTTAAACTGTGTATTACAGCATGTTAATCATCAGTCATTAAAAAGTTGGTATATTTTATGAAAGCAAGATTGCTCAGTTGGGCAAAAGTACACAACCTACCTTTATCATAAATATTTTAATTATGCAGAAATATTTTATGCATCAAAGCCTTTACCGAAGATATTACTCATATTATTAATAATGAATGACCTTGGACTAGCTGTAAACTCAAAGTATTACGCTGGTCCACATTATCTGTAACCGTCATTTTAAATGAAAAGACTTTATTAACTAACAAGGACGGGACATTAGCTAGCCAATATGATAAAGGAATAAATTACTTCTTTTATTTATTTTTTTAGCACATTTATTTGAACATTTCCATCGATTGTACAAGCACTGAAAAACTGTCCAATCCCTAGTTCGTCGGGCATTTTCTTTTAGTATAACAGACATAAAAACTCCCTTGCTTTAAACAGAGCGTTTCATAATTTCTAACAACGAAAATTATTTAAACTGCGGCACTTATCATTCAACCAGAGCTCAAAATATCACAAGGATCCTCAAGAGCACAACAAAGACTTTTGTAAAAGATAATTGTACCAGATACATGAGAATCCAAACTTTTTTATCTACGTCTTTAAAATTTATCACACAGTAACAAGTCAAATTTCAGGGGCGTCCATATACCAGAGATTATGGTACCACTTCAGAAGGGTGTCAGCCAGTCAGATTCCAGGACCGGAATTATCTGTTTTATAATCGAGAATATGTAAGCACGTATCTAAATAAATTAATCATGGTATTCATTTAAGGATCTAAATTTCTAAATCTATGTATCTATATAGCTGGTAGTATTACTGGATTTCACTTTCTTTGTAAACACGTTTTGTTAACACCCGAATCGCAGATGGATTCTGTTTTTTGGTCTGTTATCGTCTGTAGCTCAAATCCTGCTTAACTAAAAATTAGACGCAAGAAGAGTATTATTGGACAATGTTGTGAGGCTCTGATGGAATTTCTCTGTAAACTGAAGAGTTATAGAGGAGACAGGTTGTGTATCTCTTCTTTTGACACTTGTAAAAAAAAACATTCCAATGTTAATGCAACACGGAAGATAATGTGGTGTACTGGTCGTTAGTGAAAAGATTTAATTATTTAATCTCTTTACTGTGCACATTTTAATCCTCTTAGTATTGAATATTTATATGGAATTTTACCACTAAAGGGAAATTTTAGTAGCTAAGCATAAAACGCAGAGGAGCATAACGAAGGTCATAAACGATATTAATTTAGGAACATAAACATATTATGTAAACTGTATGTTGCTGTTATTGGTATTTTAAAGAAAAAATACACACCAATACTCAATTTCTCCTAATAATAATAATAATAATAATAATTAATAATTGCTTACACTTATATAGCGCTTTTTCTGGACACTCCACTCAAAGCCCTTTACAGGTAATGGGGACTCCCCTCCACCACCAATGTGCAGCATCCACCTGGATGATGCGACGGCAGCCATAGTGCGCCAGAGCGCTCACTACACATCAACTATCAGTGGGGGGAGAGCAGAGTAATGAAGCCAATTCACAGAGGGGGATTGTTAGGAAGCCATGATTGATAAAGGCCGATGGGGAAATATGGCCAGGATGCCGGGGTTACACCCCTACTCTTTTCGAGAAACGCCCTGGGATTTTTAATGACCACAGAGAGTCAGGACCTTGGTTTTACGTCTCATCCGAAGGACGGCGCCTGTTTACAGTATAGTGTCCCCGTCACTATACTGGGGCATTAGGACCCACATGAGCCACAGGGTGAGCACCCCCTGCTGGCCTCACTAACGCCTCTTCCAGCAGCAACCTTAGTTTTTCCAAGGAGGTCTCCCATCCAGATACTGACCAGGCTCACATCTGCTTAGCTTCAGTGGGTTGCCAGTTGTGAGTTGCAGGGTGATATGGCTAAAGTATATTGACCTTTTTTATATTTCAAAAATATAATACAGTATACGTTCGTACTGTATGTACAGTACACAGCGGTACTGCAGGTTGAACTGTAGGGCGCAAATCCACCTGAACCCAAAAGCCCAACATATTAATGTGCATTCGCCTGTTGCTGCGCGGTTTTCATCACTCTCTGCGGGAATGCTGGCTGTGATGAATTAAACCGGTTTCACAGGTATTTTCAACCCCCAACCAATGTTGTTTCATCGGTTGTTATCCTGTAAAGCGATTTGAGGAGCCACCTTTAAAGGCGCTACATAAAATAAAGTTTATTATTATTATTATTAATATTGATCATATTTTTCCTCCAAGAACTTGTAAATTGTTGCTGTTATTGTTGTTGTTATCCTGTAAAGCGCTTTGAGAAGCATACTGTCCAGCTTGTAAGGTGCATTCTCTTTTAAAATTATAAGTAGAGCTTTGGACTTATTAATGCTCCACTTACAGCAACCCAATGTAAATACATTTTGTCTCCAAATCCACCACCACTTGTATGAATCATAGCCCTGCCAAATGATGCAAATTCCGCTGCAATGGTTGTGTGCAGGAATTTTTCAGTATGGCATCTCCATGTTCAAGTAAACACTGCTCTGTGTGCAAATGCATTTACATTTTTTTAAAAAAAAAGCCACCTTTAAAGGCGCTATCTAAAATAAAGTTTATTATTATTATTATTAATATTGATGATATTCTTCCTCCCAGGACTTGTAAAATTGTTGTTGTTATTGTTGTTATCCTGTAAAGTGCTTTGAGAAGCATACTGTCCAGCATATTGTATTTCATTGCACTTTGACAGATCGTCTTATAATCACTTGTTGTTAGAATATCCCCCAAGAGGATATTCCCCCCAAGAGGATATAGAGGATATCCCCCAAGAGGTATCCAGGTAACAGTGAAACTGGCGTACAGTCTGGGGAGATCGCCCGTTTTCCATGTAAATAGTTCCCTGGTTCCGCACCCCTTGGTGTCTCTCTGTCTCTCTCAGGCCCGCGCTCTTGCCGGGCTTGTCTTGTGTTTCTCTCTCGTCTGGGCACGGGAGTGCTGTTGGCGGGTGGCGACGTAGAAGAAATAAAGCGCAGTTTTTAACTCCACAGGTTTGAGTCTTCTTTACGAACCCAAATTCATTACATTGGTGTCAGAAGCGGGAGGATGGACAGTGAACGGCCGATGATGTTGGACTCAAAGCGCCGGTTCCCCCCAGCAGCCGAGTGACCCCCTAAAGCGCCTTTTGGGGACGAGCAGCAGCTGCCAGGGGCCGGGACGACCCCTTAGCACCGCCAGTGGCCACTGCCCTTATCAGGGCTACCCCACGGTGAAGTACTCAGCGGAAGGGGGGCCCTTTCCCGGGTCGCCTCAGGCCATGTGGCAGGAAGGAGACGCCAGACCAGCAGGGTCCAGCCCGCCACCCCTGCTCCAGCCTGCGCTGATGAGACCGAGCCGTTATAATGGGGAGATCCCATGGCAGATGTTTGAGGCCCAGTTTCAGATGGCAGCCTGGGCAAACAGCTGGTCTCAGGTGGAGATGGTGGGCCACCTCGCCACCGTCCTTGAGGTGAAAGCCTGCCAGGCGTTGCTGGATGTACCCGGGGACCAGCGGTACAACTACGCGGCGTTGGCGTCGGCCCCCCGGAGGCTTTTTGGCAGGAGAGGGGAGGGCGCCGGGACTGCTGCGGGCAAGGTTGGCCCAACGCTGCTGCTTTGCGGGAGAGCCACTGGGTCCAGTCACCGCAGACGTGGCGGATGCCCACCGGGAGATAGCGCTCAAGGCGTTTCTCTGGGCCCTGGTGCCGACTGAGGTGCAGCGCCACGTGATGCTGTCCGCGCCGGTCCTCTTGGAGCAGGCCCTGGCTTTGGCTGAGCAGGCTGATGCCGTATTCGAAGAGACCGGTGGGCACCAACGGAGGGGCACACAGGGAATCAGATGGGGAGGAGGAGACGGCCAGCGCGGCCAGAAAGAGTGCTTCACCCCGCCTGCTGTGGGAAGGGTTGGCCCCAGCCGGGGCTTATTTCTTCCCTGCCTCATCGAGGGCAGACCCTGCTAGGTCCTCGTCGACAACGATTCGACCATCACCCTGCTGCGGCATGGTGTCCTGCCGGGCACCGAGGCAGCTGGACCCCCAGGGCGCTCACCGTGCATTTTGGGGCTGTGAGGGTGAAACACCCCTTCTACCTTGCCCCAGTCCGCGAGGACTGTATCCTGGGGTTGGACTGGATGCAGAAAGTGGGATTGCCTTGACCTGGGTGCGAGGGACAGGGTGCTGCGCCAGGGGTGGTGGGTGCCCTCCAGCGGTGCCCGGCAGGACACCAGGCCGCAGCAGGGTGATAGTCGAACCGGTGTTGACAAGGGCCTGGCAGGGTCTGCCCTCGCTAAGGCAGGGAAGAAATAAGCCCCCGGCTGTGGCCAACCCTTCCCACAGCAGGCAGGGTGAAGCGTCACTCAAGGGCAGCCTTCCCTCCTTTAGGCCACCCCGCTTCCATTTCCCAACTGCCTCCGGAGTCCCCGGGGATCCAGCGCCTGGCACTCCCGGGCGATGTGCCCCCTCTCCCCACAGCGGTGGCAGATGACCAGCCGTTGTCACTCCCCCAGCATTGCCGCGCTGGCCGTCTCCTCCTCCCCATCTGATTCCCTAGGTGCCCCCAAAAGGCGCTTTACGGGGTCACTCGGCTGCTGGGGGAACCGGCACTTCTCTGAGTCCGACATCATCGGCCGTTCACTGTCCATCCTCCCGCTTCTGACACCAATGTAATGAATTTGGGTTAGTTGAGGACGAACACAGAGACTCAAACCTGTGGAGTTAAAAACTGCGCTTTATTTCTTCTACGTCACCACCCGCCAGCAACACTCCTGCACCCAGACGAGAGAGAAACACAAGACAAGACCGTGGGCCCGAGAGAGAGAGAGAGAGAGAGAGAGAGGTGCGGAACCAGGGAACTATTTGCATGGAAAACGGGTGATCTCCCCAGACTGTACGCCCGTTTCTCTGTTACCTGGATACCTCTTGGGGGATATCCTCTATATCCTCTTGGGGGGAATATCCTCTTGGGGGATATTCTAACAACAAGTGATTATAAGACGATTTGCCAAAGTGCAATGAAACACAATATGCTGGACAGTATGCTTCTCAAAGCACTTTACAGGATAACAACAATAACAACAACAATCTTACAAGTCCTGGGAGGAAGAATATCATCAACATTAATAATAATAATAAACTTTATTTTAGATAGCGCCTTTAAAGGTGGCTTTTAAAAAAAAAAATTAAATGCATTTGCACACAGAGCAGTGTTTACTTGAACATGGAGATGCCATACTGAATAATTCCTGCACACAACCATTGCAGCGGAATTCGCATCATTTGGCAGGGCTATGATTCATACAAGTGGTGGTGGATTTGGAGACAAAATGTATTTACATTGGGTTGCTGTAAGTGGAGCACTAATAAGCCCAAAGCTCTACTTATTATTTTACAAAAGAATGCACCTGACAAGCTGGACAGTTTGCTTCTCAAAGCGCTTTACAGAATAACAACAACAATAACAGCAACAATTTACAAGTTCTGGGAGGAAAAATATGATCAATATTAATAATAATAATAATAATAATAAACTTTATTTTATATAGAACCTTTAAAGGTGGCTCCTCAAAGCACTTTACAGGATAACAACCGATGAAACAACAATGGTTGGGGGTTGAAAATACCTGTGAAACCGGTTTGTTCACAATTTACTGTAGACACAGAGTGTTACAGCAATGCATTAGCATGTTAAAGCGATTCCATTGAGGAGCCGGGCGCGATAATTGTTTTGTTCCTTGATATCTGATCTGCAAGGCCATTTGGCTGCAGTGAATGTGATTCTGTCTGGCATTACCAGATTGTGAAAAAATAAAAGTATTTTAATAAAGATTCCCTTATAAAATTTACGTGAAACAAAACAAAAACTAAAAACAAGATACAATCTACAGACATTCACAACATAAACATATCTTAAAACATTTACATATATTGTTAAATTATTACTTTAAATATATACTTTAAGTTACTGAAACAGACAGTTAATAAAATCGTTGCAATTTTGTTCTTGTTTGGAGGTGGGGATATTCTGACAACAACTGATTTAAAGACAATCTGTCAAAGTGCAATCAAATACAATAATTCCGCTGGGTGAACGTTCCGAGGTCAAATTCTTCCGCGACAGGGGTACCTTTAAAGCACAGACGACGGCACAGAAAGTTTTTTGCGCGCCCTCTCTTTAAAGCCCTGGCCAAAGATGAAGACAGTACGTACAGTTATAATTCAAACTGAATTAAAAACTACTCCTATTTGGCATTTTAGTTATGGAGGCAGAAAAACGCCCCCCCATCTCTGGGTGCCTGAGTTGTCGCCATCTTTAACCACTTTAACCAGACACGTTCGAAAGAAAGTTCATCCCAGCTACAATACATTATTTTTTAATATTTTTGTGGTAAGAGGGAGGAAAACATCAGTATTTACTGCTAGTAATTAGTGTATGATCTATAGTTGAAATCTGAGCCTAAATAAAAAGAAAAAGCATTTTCAGAGAGCAATTACGCTGTGTTTATGTAGAATAAGTGATTAGGTTTATGAGCAATCTAATTACTTATTCATTTAAAACGCTATATAAAATAAAGTTTATTATTAATTTGCTGGACAGAGTGGTGAACATTATTATGCAGAAGACAAAGATAACGATTTACATTAAAAGACATTTAATTAAACACGGGTTTGTGATTTAAATGGGAATGGGGGTGACGGGAACTATTAATCTAAATAAAAATAAAATAAATAAAACAGGTTTCGATAGTTAATAACCACTTTTTATGCACGAAACATGGTTGATTTTTCTTCCTCCTGATCAGTTTAGAAATCTGTGTACGCTGTAAGGTTTTTACTTCTTCTTCTCAGAGGGGTGTCAGATGGTGTCAGCCAATCACCATTCTGAAGCCCTACCGTAATCTCTGGTATAGGGAGACCCCAGAGTTCTGTCCCATAGTTTAGATAGACAGATGAAAGACACTTTTATTGATCCCGTGAGGGAAATAAAGTAAATCATTTTCATTTTAGGAAATTATTAAACGCTCGGTTATAAGCAAAGGAGATTGTCTGTTATAATGGACATAAAAACAAGAGTTTGCTGCGGCGTTATTGGAAACCCAAATTTAACAAAAAATCACTGGCATTATATCCTAGAAGACACAGACCGGCGCCAGACCAGGAGAATGCCCGCAGCGTAAAAGAAAATGCCTGATGAACTAGGGATTGGACAGTTTCCAAGTGCTTGTACAATCGATGGAAATGTTCAAATAAATGTGCAAAAGAAATAAACAAAATAATCATTTATTTATTTATCATATTGGCTAGGTAATGCCCTCTCTTTGCTAGTTAGTGGCTGTGTTTCTGCGTTGGGTAGCAATGGGTGACTATGTTCTCAGACGGAAGATGTAAACATCTTAAATTAATATCGTTTATGACCTTCAGATGCGTTATACTCCTCTTCTTTTTAAGCTCAGCTACTAAAATTTCCCTTTAGTGGTAAAATTTCATATAAATATTCAATACTAAGCAGATTAAAATGTGCACAGTAAAGAGATTAAATTATTAAATCTTTTTACTACCGACTCGTGGTGCCCCCATCGGTCATTTTGGCCAGCCAATCACTTACCGCGGTGCCCTGTGGTGGCTTGTGGGTAGTTGCCCGTACCGCGGGTTTGTACCGTGCATTTTGAATGGCTGCATCTGTATAGAGGACAACTGATACACTACTTGCTTCACCTGTCACCTGTGGCAATTGTGATATATCCGCAGTAACCAGGTCCCAGGCTCCGAACATTTACTATTGCTTTAGCTTTCTTTATTTTGCTCTTATATTTATTCTTCATTTCTGACATTCTAGCGGTAGTCCACAGCTTTTTTCTGTGGAGTACTGTGGTTTCAGTACAGATCTAGCCATTCAGAATTTGTGTTAAAATCCTGTAACCGCAAAGTCTTTCACTAGCCAAAGACAATCAATAGGTGGCACTTGTGGTGCATTAGATGTCAGTGAAACAACTGCTTCATTTAATCTCTGCAATCCTGCACCGGAATTAATATAGCTGGTAGTATTACCTTATTCCATTTTCTTTGTAAAGATCTTTATTAATTTCTTTGCTCAAAAAGATCATGGGACTGATTTTTTTGTGCCAGTCAGATAGCGCATTATCACCTCACATTAGGGGGAAAGGAAACTGGGTGTGAGCTTTTATTTCACTTCCCATCACTTTCCCCAACCCCCATCCCCCAGACAGACAAAAGTGATAAAGGGGATAAAAATTCATTCAAAAGGGTGCAGTGTGTTAACACAAACTCTGCAAACAGAGCTGCTCGTAGGAGCAAGGTGACTTTGTGCTTAATTAAATGAAAGCTACAGTACTGACACATTTTAAATTCTTCAAGGAAAAAAACTGGCTGTCAAAATCAGCGACTTTGCAAGCAGTGCAGGACTTCTGAAAAGTTACCCTTTTCTCTCATGCAAGCTTAACAAAGGTTTTATTTTTTAAACTTGGATGATATGCCTCAGGGACTCATTCATAGTATAATTAAAACAAAATCCCCCCTGGGTTTTGTTTCTTGACATTCCACACACGAGAATCCCATAAAGTCAGATACAGATGCAGCCATTCAAAATGGGTGAGGTATTTCGCAGCATACCGCGACACGCCCACCGGGGTATCACGCAGTATCACGTGTGTCACGTGACTAACTATCCGGCGTCGCCTTGTAAAACCGCCAGGGGAAGCTTAACCTCTCATGTACAGCATTCGAGCCTTTAATTTTGAACTGTGTTTTACAGCATGTTAATCATCAGTCATTCAAATGTTGGTATATTTTATGAAAGCAAGATTGCTCAGTTGGACAAAAGTACACAACCTACCTTTATCAGAAATATTTATGCATCAAAGCCTTTACTGAAGATATTACTAATAGTATTAATAATGGATGACTTTGGACAAGCTGTATACTCAAAGTATAATTTATTTAGCACATTTGTACAAGCACTTCGAATCTGTCCAAGCCATACTTTGTCAGGCATTTTGTTTTACTTCAACGGGCATAAAAACTTCCTTGCTTTTAACAGGGCGTTTCATAATTTCTAACTACGAAAATGATTTAAAATGCGACACCTATCATGAAAAGAAAAAAATACACACCAGTATTCCATTTCTCCCTAAACATTGTAAGCTTCGAAGTCTTTAACTAACGTGATACCGGAGTCAACAAGCATACTTTTAGAATTTGATTAAAAGGGAATATAATATGGAATCGCGTATCTCAAGAATTTAATAACGGTATGATTATATCCGTGTACTGTGGCAGGGCTGTGTAGGGCTGTTTCGCCTGCCTGTTCATGTGAGCTGTCTTGTAGCCTACTGGTCTAGGTGCGTGACTACCAACTGGCAGGTTGTGTGTTCGAATCCAGCTGGTGCTGGACCTTTCAGTTTTATTTATTTATTTTTTAATCGCGTAACATAAACATATTACCGTATGCAAACTGTACTGTATACAATATGTATATGTATATTTAATGTCTTAACTGTGCCCGTTTAAGTATTGAATATTCATATCTAATTTTACCACTGAAGGGAAATCTTAACATAAACATACAGTATATGGCTGGTCTCGGTACTTTAAAGAAAAAAATACACACCAGTATTCCATTTCTCCCTAAACATTGTAAGCTTCGAATGAAACCACTAAAGACAAATATAGAAATCTTAAGATTTGTTTTATTTAATGTTGGTAGCAGGATGAACTGTCAGAGTGTATATTTTGTCGCAAAGTTGCTACAAGATGTTAACAGTGAAAAAGGTATTTAGAAATGAGCTATTTCAAGATGAAAAAGAAAACATACACGAAACATGGTTTCATTACGACCAGAATCGGTCTTGAGATATTTTTAACTTGATTTACAGTATTTGAGAGGTATGTCTTAACACCAATACTACAGTGCTTAAGTACTGCTCACGTATATGTTTCTAGGTTTATATTATGCATTTCATACGGTCAAATTACTTTTGAGCAACTAATAAGAAGCGCGAAACGGTATGCGTTTTAGTTTTGTTTTGTGCTGGAACCCGTGGATTGATTAGAGATATCAAGTACATACAAGTCATTTTTTAAATGTTGTAGTTCGTCTTGAAAAAATGTTACGAGTACATCATCTATCAACAATTACACTGGTTCTGTTTCCATATTGCGGATTTTGGTTAGGTACAGTATTATCAAATCCAGTGGCGCTGTGTGTTACTTTACTGAGTCCCATGTCACATGGTCTGTGATTGAAACCTGTAAAACTGGTTTAATTCGTCACAGCCAGCACTCTTCAGGTGTGAGGGTCTTCTGCTCAGAATGAAACGCTAAAATGTTTGTGTATATTCTAATGGTAGTGGGGGCAGGGTGTGTTGGAACACCCTGCATTGGAGATCTATGTTCTTCACACCTGAAACATTTTCTCTGAAAGGATTTTCTTCGCAGTTTAACCAATCTTGTTACAGCATGTTACAGTTTACTATTATTAACCATATTAATTTTAAGTGCTTAATGTAAAATCTTGTAAAAATATATTTTCATTGTTCAAATATACATTAATATACATTAAGTCTGACTATCATATAATAAGTTAAATACAAAACTAAAGAAAAAATAGGGTTAAATATAATTCAAAATATTTTGCTAACAATGTTAACTGTTTATGAATAATAAAATGTATTAACTAAGGAGTAGGATGGCACAGTTGTTAGTATGTTTTTTGTTTTGTTTCTTTTTCATAAATACAACAGTAGTACCTGATGTCTCAGTGGCTTTCAAAATTAAATTATGCATGCAAACCTGTGAACTAGAAAGATAACTAAGATTTTAATACTAATTAAATGACCGCGGGCACTTTCCACCCCCTCTACATTCTCAGAGTAGAACAGACTAACCTTCTAATGAAAGATGGTCCACCCCCCACGGACAGGAAAAGTGCCCACATGCACTTAAACTTAATATGGTCAGTAACAGTAAACAGTAACATGGTAAGAAGGAGCACGTACAAACGTTTTCGAAATAACCACATGTAAGACTCTGATGCTTAAAATGTTTAGGGAGAAAGTGGAATACTGGTGTGTATTTTTTCTTTAAACTACCAATACCGGCCATATACAGTCTATAACGTAGGGATTTCTATATGTCTTTATTTAGTGTTTACATTAGTGACAAAGGCTAAACTTTTAGCTTCAGTAACGTGTACATATCTCCCCTTTTTATAAAACGACTTGGTTGAAAACTGTTCCAGAGCCACTGTTGTTTCATCAGTGAAAAGTACATCATGAAATGCCTCTCCCTGTTCAATCCACTGGAAAAAAGAAAAGGAGCATAAAGCTTCTGATGGTCATAAACGATATTCATTTAGGAGCAGCATCAGAGGTATGTTTTTAACTGCACTGCATTGGAGAAAATACCATAGTGTGTTTTTTTTTTACTCCCTGGCGGAAACTGGCTTCCAGAAGAATCAGTATGGCTCAGAGATTAAATAAAACTTCACAGACATTAACGAAGAGCATAACGCGTGTACTGTATACACTGCAAGTACAACCCAACTCTCTGCAGGAGTGCTGGCTGTGCCGAATTGAACCGGTTTCACGGGTATTTTCAAAGTAGGAGGCGAGATTTCCAGCGAAAGACACCCCCCCCCCCTCAAAAACCCAGTAAATACAGTACTTACTAGTTAAAGGCTAGGCTCCCGAGTATGGCGGAAGGAACCCTTCTTTCATTAGAAGACAATGAACATATTTTAGCCCTGAATGAATTAATAGCAAACATGTTTTACATAAAATACATTTTTCCAAGAAAGTTTAGCCTTTGTCACTAATGAAACCACTAAATAAAGACATAAATATAAAAATCTTAAGATTTTTAAAATACATGACTTTGCTAAAATTTATTTGAAATTAAAAACAATTACAACCGCCAGGGGAGAGAGAGAACAGGGGAGGGATGTTGGTTTTGCATATAGTTAGTAGTTATAGTAGTTACATGTTCTGGCTGTTTGTGAATTATCGTTGTTGAGTATGGAGTGTTGAGGTATTGATTTTGTGTAATGCTTTATGTTGAAAATTGAGGTGGATTTTGTTTATGATAAACAGGATAAACTGGGATGGGAGGAAGGTTTGGTTTTGCATAAGGGGCGGGATTATGATAATTGGAGGACTAAAATGGTTTGATTATTTGATTTTGTATTGTGGTTGTTATCTAGGTTTTTGGTTGGTATTATGTTTATATGGTTGTTTTTGTTGGTTGGTTGTTATTATGGTTATTAATAATACGATCTATAGTTGAAATCTGAGCCTAAATAAAAAGAAAAAGCAAGTGATTAGGTTTATGAGCAATCTTATTACTTATTCGTTTAAAAAGCTATATAAAATAAAGTTTATTATTAATTTGCTGGACAGAGCGGTGAACATTATTATGCATAAGACAACGATAACGATCCTGATCAGTTTAGAAATCTGTGTACGCTGTAAGGTTTTTACTTCTTAAACTTTTAAAATACACGTTTTGAATAGAAAGAAATCCTCTTCCTGGTAGAGTATGTATAGCAAACCAGCACGTCTTTTTTCTCCAATCAGAGGGGTGTCAGATGGTGTCAGCCAATCACCATTCTGCGTTGGGTAGCAACGGGTGACTGTTCTCAGGCGGAAGATGTAAACAGCTTAATGTTCGTGTTAAATAATTTTTTAAAATTAAAATTCATTCTATACAGCAATCGCATATTTGGGTACCGTTTCATAAAACTTTCATGCTTAAAATGTTTAGGGAGAAATGGAAGACTGGTGTGTATTTTTTCTTTAAACTACCAAGACCAGCCATACACAGTACAGTTTACATACATACAGTAATGTTTATGTTCCTAAATTAATATCGTTTATGACCTTCAGATGCATTATGCTCCTCTTCTTTTTATGCTCAGCTACTAAAATTTCCCTTTAGTGGTAAAATCCATATAAATATTCAAAACTAAGCGGATTAAAATGTGCACAGTAAAGACATTAAATGATTAAATCTTTGCACTACCAACCAATGCACCACGAGTGCCCCTGTCGGTCATTTTGGCCAGCCAATCACTTGCCCTGCGGTACCCTCCGGTGCCCCGCGGTGGCTTGTGGGTAGGTTACCGTACCGCGGGTTTTTACCGCGCATTTTGAATGGCTGCATCTGTATACAGATGCAGCCATTCAAAATACACGGTACAACCCCGTACCACATGAAATTATCCACAGTTCGTCGGGTTGTACAGCGGTACGTGATTTGGCTGGCCAAAATGACCAATACAGGCATTTGTTGTGCATTGGTTGTTAGCGAAACGATTTAATCATTTAATCTCTTTACTGTGTATGTTTTAATCCGCTTAATATTTAATATTTATATGGAATTTTAAAACTAAAGGGAAATTTTAGTAGCTGAGCATAAAAAGAAGAGGAGCATAACGCTTTTTGAGAATCTGTATTTGGCTTTATTGGTAGCACATAAAAACTTTTCCAAAATACACACCAGTATTCCACTTTCTTCATAATTATTTTAAGCATCAAAGTCTTTCATACGGTTACATACTGTGGTTATTTTGGAAAAGTTTTTATGTGCTCCTTCTGACTATATTAAGTTTATAAACTTCATAAAAAGTTAAAATGTTTTAACATTTCCTATACATATTTGCGCTCGTTATCACAGTAAAAAAAATGCATACTTTTTAGAATTTGATTAATAAGGAATATAATATGGAATCGTGTATCTAAAGAAATTAATAAAAAATTAATTATATTCATATAGCTCAAATGACACTTTCTTTGTAAATGTCTGCATCAGTTTAACTCATTCACTCATGACTGTGTGTGTGGTGTAATGGCTTAGCCATGTGCCTTGCATGCTGGAGGTTGGGGGTTCATATCCAGCTGTCACCTTGAGATTTCTTTTAACAAATAAACATTTCTTTGAAAAACTAAAATAGCAAATATTATGGACACTATATTGACATTTTTTATATTTCTAAATATCACAACATGTTCGAAGCTAAGTGAATAAGTTGAATAATTTCAAACTGCTACTGTACCGCCACTACAGTATAGCTTATGGAAAGTCAAAGTTTAACTCGTTCAGAGCGCCCTACATTACAATCTCCAAGTGCTTCATTTTGTCTATTGCTACAATATCGACAGCAATGTAGTTAAAAGGAACATGTCAAAATGTTTCCAAAATAACCAGTCAAAATAGCCTTCAAAGTAAACGAGTTGAGGGATTTGATAATAGAGAAATCATAACAATTACCCTGTGTTGCTAGTCATGCATACCCAACTGTACTGTAATCCACTTTCTTTGTAAACATGTTTTATTTTTAATTTGACTCATTCACGCATGATGAACTGTGAGAGAGTGACAGTACATGTTTTTGGGAACACATTCGTTTTTGAGCAGGTAATTGCTCATTTCTGCTGCTGCAGAGTGTTTCGGAATCTACATGCTCTCCCTGCATAGTTATCGACAATGAAAAGTCTCTGGAATAGGCATACTGTATAAATGATAAAGTGAAAATAAATAGCAACGGAAAGCAACTGGTTTGACATGTACAGTAAAAGTGACACCTGTGGCGCATCGAATGCATATCCTACAATGTGAGGGCATTTGCAAGGCTATTAAAAAAGGTTTATCGAGTTAACAGTCTGGGTGTGGCGAGTTTCGACTGTTTCTTGCCAGTCTTGGGTGAAATGAACCTTACTTTCATTGGAAGGTCCGCCTATTCTACTCATACATGAGAATATAGGGGGGAAGGAAAAGGGCCCGCTGTCACTTTTTACACCGACAGACAAAGTTATGATGTGTTAACACAAACTCTGATTAACAGATCCACTTGTAAGAGCAAGGTGACTTTCTGCTATCTAGCCCATTTTTTACAGCTTTTAAAGTCACGCAATGTTTGAGTTAGGCAGAAATACATCATTGTATCTTATGTTTTATAAAATAAATAAAGGCAACCAGCAATCAAATGTCCTGTTTTTTCTTAACACTCGTTTTTCCATACTGTAGTTTGACTCTTTGTGTAAGCTGTAAGTTCTTTTTACTTAATTAAACATTTGAAATGCTTTAATTTTGTAAATACAACACGCATTCCGTACAGAAAAAAAAAAAGTTTTCTACAGGTGTTAAGCAGATTAGCAGGTTGCTGACAAAATAGTGCACCGTCCACCACTGCCCAGTTATTTAACTTTAATATAAACAAGATCTAGTACCTGGTGCAGTTTTAAAAAACAAACTTATTTTGTATTAACTGAATCCCACATGTGAATTCATAAAGCCAAAATTACGTACTATCCCTACGTCTGCGAAATACCTGATAATCTACTGTAAACCTTTCAGTGCTTTATTTGTTTATATTCCAATCGCAGTGGGTGTGTGGGGAAAGGTTTAAGCTGCAATTGCATTGTAGATCTGTATTCTTCACACCTGAAACATTGTTTTCTCTGAAAGCGTTTTCTTCTCTCTTTAGGTGATCTTTTGTTGACTATGTATGCATACACAACTCCCCAGGTGAATTCTCATACTTGACCGAGAAAGCTTTAAAGAACTTTACATTTTTATCTTAGTAATAACAAATTGTAAATATGACGTTTACATTGGTGTTTTTATTCATTTTTCAGTTAAGCATATGGAGGAGTGTCACCTGTCAAGGAGAGCACCCCCCTCCCTTTCCCCCCTTCCCCCACGGACAGACTGACAAAGCAATTGGGAAGTGTTAACTATCCAGTAATTGCAAGCCACTGCAGCAGCCACAAATAAATAAAAAATAAACTTTTTTCTCCTGATGGTAATTGTAACAGATTGTCACATTTCACATCCTTGCGAAACAATCATGACATTCTCATACAATCAAAGGTTTGATGTTTTTTTATTTTGAAACCGTGTTCTTGACATGCAGGTGTGAAGTAGAGTTAACAGCTTCAGATTTAAAAGGTCATGAATAATACCTTCCTTGTCGCATTAACATTGGAATGTTCTTACAAGTGTAAAAAGAGGCGATACACAACGTGTCCCCTCTATAACTCTTCCGCCAGAAATTCCGCAAGAGCCACACAACATTGTCCAATAATACTCTTCTTGTGTCTAATTTCTAGTTTAGCAGGATTTCCACGATAAGCACATTGTTTAATTGGGAGTGTCTGTTAATGAAACAGAGCACCTTCCAATACATATAACTACTGCATGATTTCTTTATCCGTTTCAGCTAAATGAGGGGAACTGAATCAGTCGGAAACTCGGAGTGGCAATTGTAAAAATAACCCTTTTTCCCTCCTTTGTTTAACTTAAAGAATTTCACGAAGAAAAACTTATTCACAAAACCATCACTTTATTTATCCAGATACACAAATTCATGCCAAAGCCAACAACAAGCTATAATAGTGAACTGTTTTTATGTATTCACTATATAAGAAACAAAACCATATATGCTGATCACGCTTTGAACCATTGGGTGCAGTTACCCAACTGGGTTGAACCCATTGGGTGCATTACCACTACAAGGACAATAAACGTGTTTTAAAAAGAAACGGATGTCAAAATGTTTCTGAAATGTCCACCTTTGATATTTTAGCTGCTTAGTTACACGATTCCATATTCATATAACTATCAAGTAATGTTAAATCACTACAACATTTATCTTTTTAAAATAACAGCAAGTGGTGTTCTTACTATGTATTCTTAGAAAAGGATAAAACATAATAACTTTTTTATGAAGTACACAATATAAGCTTAATAATGTTAGAACAAACACATTAAACCCAGAACCTACTAAGTTACCAAGTTAAAGACTTTGATGTGTAAAATATTTATGAATAATTAAATTATTAAGGTGGAAGGTTGAGTACTTTTGTCCAACTGAGCAATCTAGCTTTATAAAATATACCCACTTTTTAATGTTTAATAATTAACATGCTGTTATACACAGTTTAAAATGATTAAAAGTCTAAAAAGTATACAAATTAAATTCTTAATTGGAAAAAAATTTCCTTCTGCAGTGACAAGGATTCAGAACCGTGCATTTTCTGGCAACAGCTCAAATGCTACACGTCTCATGTTAATAAAGCTTAACATGAGACGTTAAGCTTTATTAGCTCCACCTGGTGGTTTTACAAGGTGCTTCTGGATACTATTATATTAATTCAATTGCGGTATAATGCGGTATGATGAGCCACACCTACCGCATTGCAATGCAGCATAATCCACGACTTTTGAATGGCTGGATCTATACCGAAACAGTAGCATACATGTCAATTATGCTGTGTGATCATGTACTATATATACCGCATAGAATTACATACATACAGTATAGATGGGAAGCAAACCATCAGTATTAACTGCTTGTAATTATATACAGTATGGTTTTAAAACCACTATGTACAGTATGTGTGAAATATTTTTCCTAATCAAATATAAGTTAAATTGCCTATTTCTTGTTGCTGAAATTTGCATTAAGACAAAATATAGATTTTCTTAACGTGGATGTAAACCTGAAAGAGGTACATTACATTCACAAGCTAAAATAATAAACTAGTTTTATACATGCGGCCGTGTAAAAATATAGCCAAAAGGAATGCTCTGATGGGGATTTGAACTGCGTTCCTCTGAATATTAACCACTTGTCTTAACCACTATGCTGTGTGTACTTTGTATTTTTTATATTTAGCTACAGATGCAGCCATTCAAAATGGGTGGGGTATTTCGCAGTATCACGCAGTATCACGGGGTAAATTGTGTCATTTGACGTCATGTCGGAAAGTATCCGGAATCACCTTGTAAAACCGCCAGGAGGAGCCAATAAAGCTTAACCTCTCATGTACAGCATTTGAGCTTTTAAATTTAAACTGTGTATTACAGCACGTTAATCATCAGTCATTAAAATGTTGGTATATTTTATGAAAGCAAGATTGCTCAGTTGGACAAAAGTACACAACCTACCTTTATCAGAAATATTTATGCATCAAAGCCTTTACTGAAGATATTACTAATAGTATTAATAATGGATGACTTTGGACAAGCTGTATACTCAAAGTATAATTTCTTTAGCACATTTGTACAAGCACTTCGAATCTGTCCAAGCCATACTTTGTCAGGCATTTTGTTTTACTTCAACGGGCATAAAAACTTCCTTGCTTTTAACAGGGCGTTTCATAATTTCTAACTACGAAAATGATTTAAAATGCGACACCTATCATGAAAAGAAAAAAATACACACCAGTATTCCATTTCTCCCTAAACATTGTAAGCTTCGAAGTCTTTAACTAACGTGATACCGGAGTCAACAAGCATACTTTTAGAATTTGATTAAAAGGGAATATAATATGGAATCGCGTATCTCAAGAATTTAATAACGGTATGATTATATCCGTGTACTGGCAAGACTGTGTAGGGCTGTTTCGCCTACCTGAACATGCGAGCTGTCTTGTAGCCTACTGGTCTAGGTGCGTGACTACCAACTGGCAGGTTGTGTGTTCGAATCCAGCTGGTGCTGGACTTTTATTTGAACAAACATTTCTTCGAAAAAATAGGTAAGCGATATTATGGACAATCAATTGACTTTTATATTTCAAAATATCGCACCATGATCGATATTTGCGATATTTTGAACATATCTTCCCTTCTGACAGCGGTTCCTGCTTCTATTGTGTGTGTGTGTGTGCGCAACAGTAAATTTTTATAGAGAAATGGAGGCTGGACAGTATGCGTTACAATATAAACATTTATATTGATTCAAATCGTGTTCTGATTTAAATCGCAAACGCGTGTTTAATTATGTGTTTTTTAATCATGATCAGGCTAATGCATTTCTACATTTTCTGTATGAACCAGCTTAGAGGTTCATACAGAAAGACAGCTTGTGTTTAAATTGAGTGTAAGGTAATTTATGCTTCTAAAGTCATGGTCAGTATTGTTGTACTGTGCTGTACTGTGTCACATTATTTTATAGCGTTTTTATTGCGTTATTAAATCCGGTGGCGCTGTGTTAGTTTCCTGACTCACATTATTTAAACTGCGACACTGATCATTCATCTCTAAATAAACTTTATTTTATATAGCGTTTTAAGCGAATAGGTAATTAGATTGCTCATAAACCTAATCACTTTTTCTACATAAACACAGCGTGATTGCTCTCTGAAAATGCTTTTCCTTTATTTTTAAAGTAGGCTCAGATTTCAACTATAGATCGTATTATTATAAACTTTCTTGGAAACATGTATTTTATGTAAACCATGTTTGCTATTAATTCATTTAGGGCTAAAATACGTTCATTGTCTTCTAATCGAGTCGAGTTGACATTGGAAGCCTGCCACCCCCGGACCGTTAAACCAACGCATTAGCACGTCAAAGCCCATTGAGCCAGTATTGGCTTTAGTATCCCCCCTTCTCCCCTCAATTCAATTCAATACAAGGTGTTTTATTTGCATAACAGATGGGTACAAGCAGTGTTGGGTACTGTATGTATATTGTACCGCTTACGGCAGACAGGCACTGTGTAGGAGCCGACGCACCAGAGCAGCGCCTGCAATTTTTATATTTATAACTTAGTTTTTAAAATTAGTCAAGCAATACGAAGCATCTCCTTTTACTTAGTGCCTGAGCATACTGCAACGCGTGTGAAGCCCATAAACGATATTAATTTTGGAACTTAAACATACAGTATATGGCTGGTCTCGGTACTTTAAAGAAAACATACACACCAGTATTCCATTTCTCCCTAAACATTTTAAGCATCAAAGTCTTTAACTAACGCGATACCGGAGTCAACAAGCATACTTTTAGAATTTGATTAAAAGGGAATATAATATGGAATCACGTATCTCCAGAATTTAAAGACCAGACAATCGCAAACTCGTTTTCAATAAAATTATTTTATTCATTCAGCAGTTTGTGAGAGGGACATCCAGCAGGGAGAGACACACACACCGGTTTTCATTGACAACATTGTTTTTTTTTTCAATTCCTCTTGTCTAACAGGAATGTTTTGTTTGTGGACAGACTGTTAGACAAGAGGAAAAGACTACGAAGCATTTCGTTGATCCGATCACAAATTCTTTTCCAGTCGTACGCAGCAAGGGTTGAGAATCTCCGATTCACCATCGTACTAATGCTTTCCCGGAAATTGGGTTAAAAAAAACAAAAAACATACTAACAACTGTGCCATCCTACTCCTTAATTAATACATTTTATTATTCATAAACAGTTAACATTGTTAGCAAAATATTTTGAATTATATTTAACCCTATTTTTTCTTTAGTTTTGTATTTAACTTATTATATGATAGTCAGACTTAATGTATATTTGAACAATGAAAATATATTTTTACAAGATTTTACATTAAGCACTTAAAATTAATATGGTTAATAATAGTAAACTGTAACATGCTGTAACAAGATCGGTTAAACTGCGAAGAAAATGCTTTCAGAGAAAATGTTTCAACCAAACCTGTTCCCACACACCCCGCCCCCACTACCATTAGAATATACACAAACATTTTAGCGTTTCATTCTGAGCAGAAGACCCTCACACCTGAAGAGTGCTGGCTGTGACGAATTAAACCGGTTTTCCAGGTTTCAATCACAGACCATGTGACATGGGAGTCAGTAAATTACAGTAACACCGTATTTGATAACGCTTTAAAAACGCTACAAAATAATGTGACTTGGCACAGAACAAGTTTACAGCACAGTACAAAGATAAATGCTGACCATGACTTTAGAAGCATAAATTGCCTTACACTCAATTTAAACACAAGCTGTCTTTAGCCCTCTAAGCTGGTTCATACAGAAATGTAGAGATCTAGGCTCAGAACACACAGCTTCATTAGCGAATACATATGCAGGACAACTAGAGAAGACGTTTTACAGAGGATGGATTTTTAGAAACATCCCATCAGACATCCCATCATATTCACAACGTGAAATCTAGAAAATAATATTACGTAACCAAAATCCGCAATATGGAAACAGAACCTGTGTAATTGTTGATAGATGATGTACTCGTAACATTTTTTCAAGACGAACTACAACATTTAAAAAATGACTTGTATGTACTTGATATCTCTAATCAATCCAGTACTTGATATCTCTAAACGGGTCCCAGCACAAAACGAAAGTAAAACGCATACCGTTTCTCGCTTCTTATTGCTCAAAAGTAATTTGACCGTATGAAATGCATAATATAAACCTAGAAACATATATGTGAGCAGTACTTAAGCACTGTAGTAGACATACCTCTCAAATACTGTAAATCAAGTTAGAAATATCTCAAGACCGATTCTGGTCGTAATGAAACCATGCAAGGGAGTTTTTATGTCCGTTGCAGTTCTTTTGCAACATGAATATAATTATATCGTTATTAATTTCTTGAGATACGCGATTCCATATTATATTCCCTTTTAATCAAATTCTAAAAGTATGCTTGTTGACTCCGGTATCACGTTAGTTAAAGACTTCGAAGCTTACAATGTTTAGGGAGAAATGGAATACCGGTGTGTATTTTTTTCTTTAAAGTACCGAGACCAGCCATATACTGTATGTTTATGTTAAGATTTCCCTTCAGTGGTAAAATTAGATATGAATATTCAATACTTAAACGGGCACAGTTAAGACATTAAATATACATATACATATTGTATACAGTACAGTTTGCATACGGTAATATGTTTATGTTACGCGATTAAAAAATAAATAAATAAAACTGGAAGGTCCAGCACCACCATTATGTTTATATGGTTTTTGTTGGTTGGTTGTTATTATGGTTATTAATAATACGATCTATAGTTGAAATCTGAGCCTAAATAAAAAGAAAAAGCAAGTGATTAGGTTTATGAGCAATCGAATTACTTATTCGTTTAAAACGCTATATAAAATAAAGTTTATTATTAATTTGCTGGACAGAGCGGTGAACATTATTATGCATAAGACAAAGATAACGATCCTGATCAGTTTAGAAATCTGTGTATGCTGTAAGGTTTTTACTTCTTAAACTTTTAAAATACATGTTTTGAATAGAAAGAAATCCTCTTCCTGGGTAGTGTGTATAGCACACCAGCACGTCTTTTTTCTCCAATCAGAGGGGTGTCAGATAGTGTCAGCCAATCACCATTCTGCGTTGGGTAGCAACGGGTGACTGTTCTCAGGCGGAAGATGTAAACAGCTTAATGTTCGTGTTAAATAATTTTTTTTAATTCAATTAAACGGGCACAGTTAAGACATTAAATATACATATACATACTGTATACAGTACAGTTTGCATACGGTAATATGTTTATGTTACACGATTAAAAAATAAATAAATAAAAATGAAAAGTCCAGCACCAGCTGGATTCGAACACACAACCTGCCAGTTGGTAGTCACGCACCTAGACCAGTAGGCTACAAGACAGCTTGCATGGTCAGGTAGGCGAAACAGCCCTACACAGTCCTGCCAGTACACGGATATAATCATACCGTTATTAAATTCTTGAGATACGCGATTCCATATTATATTCCCTTTTAATCAAATTCTAAAAGTATGCTTGTTGACTCCGGTATCACGTTAGTTAAAGACTTCGAAGCTTACAATGTTTAGGGAGAAATGGAATACTGGTGTGTATTTTTTTCTTTAAAGTACCAAGACCAGCCATATACTGTATGTTTACGTTCCAAAATTAATAACGTTTATGGCCTTCACACGTGTTACAGTATGCTCCTATTCTTTTTATGCTCAGCTACTAAGATTTCCCTTCAGTGGTAAAATTCAATATCTACAACGGGCACAGTAAAGACGTTTACAGTAAGTCTTTCTACGACAGACCAACGGACCACGAGTGCCCCTGTCGGTCAACCAATCACGTACCGCGGTATCGCGTGTCATCATACCTGCGGTATCTGTACTGCGGTGTCTGTACCGCGCACTTTGAATGGCTGCATCTGTATATTTAGATATTTAGACCCGGCGCGGCACTGAGAGAGCATCTGCATTTATAACTTAGTTTTTAAAATTAGTCAAGCAATATGAAGCATCTCCTTTTACTTTTAGTCCCTTAATTATCATTGAGCATGATACCATCCTTACACAAAGCAGAAACTTCTTGTATTATCTGATGACATACAAGTGGAAAGATTACAGATTTTAATCATCTTTAATTGTGTTACGTTATACGTTTTAGGAACGTTTCATCTATACAAACACCACAAAACTATGCTCGATTGTATTTCTGAATGTTATGTTGCACCTACAGTAGTTCACTATTTTAAATACATCTAATTAAGAAAGTTAGGTGTAAGCACTTTTAAGATCTTTTTTTTGGAACCAGGGAAAATCTGATCATGTTTCTCTATAACAATAATATGTAAAATAAAGTTTTTTATCACCTTTAAAAGTGTCATCTCAAAGCAATACAATAGATGTAAACCACAGATTACAAAGTAAATACCCAGACAAACGCAAACGTGTTTTTAATAAAATGCTTTCATTCGTTCAGCAGAGAGAGCGTAAAACCTGGGCGTAACAGCTGTTCCTTTTTCTGATCACTCGATCTCTGGATACACGTCTCACCTGTCCTGTTTTTTGTTTTCCTAATTTGCTGATTATGCCTGCTGCGATCCACTCCTGCCCTCACACCTAAAGAAGACTATTTTAAATTTCTTTGCGCAGTCCATTGTGCAATTAACCCTTGTATGTGCTGTCCTTAAGGTGATATCACATAAAGGTGATATGTAATATAATGTTTTTTATTATTGTTATAGAGAAACATGATCAGATTCTCCCTGGTTCAGAAAAAAAAGATCTAAAGTATATTAGTTTGTCACTAGTATACTTTTAATACAGTCTTTGCTGTGCTCTTGAGGATCCTTGTGATATTTCGAGCTCTGGTTGAATGTGGCAGTTTAAATAATTTTCGTAGTTAGAAATTATGAAAAGCTCTGTTAAAAAGAAAACGCCTGACAAAGTAGGGCTTGGACAGATTCCAAGTGCATTTTTGCAATTTACGTTGCACTGTGCATTGTGCTGCTGTAATACAGCTTAAAATAATTAAAAGTCTAAACAGTATCAGCTTTATTTATGGGTTGCAATTTAAAAAAAGTAAAAAACCGCACTCATAATGCAATATAGAGCTTTCTGGCAAGAGGAGACACCCAAATTAATAATGTAACATGCCACTGTTTGTGCATGAACAACGTTATACTGCTATTTCCTTAGATACGCGATTAAAAAATTTTTTTTTTTAATCCCCGCCGGAACACATTCCATAAGATAGTGCTTTTATATATCGCCTTTAAAGGTGGCTTCTCAAAACGCTTTACAGGATAAAAACAACAATAACAGCAACAACAACAATATTGTATTTCATTGCACTTTGAAAACCAAGTAATAACTTAACTATATGTGCAAACGTTTTATGATATGTCGCTGTTGTGAATGTCTGTGGAGTGTATCTTATTTGCCTGTCTGTCTTGGCTCTCTCGCTCGCCCTCCCCCCTCTCTCCCTCAATTCGATTCAATTCAAGGTGCTTTATTAGCATGACAGATGGGTACAATCGGTGTTGGGTATTTACTTTGCTTTGAGATTCCACTTTTCAAGGTGATATATAAAATCAAGGCTTTAACTCCGCAATGTATTTAAAAAATAAAAATTATTACAATCTAATCTTTCCACGTTTGATCCCAAGATCCCAAGAAAAATAAATCTAAATGGGGAGAAAGCTATGCTGAAAGTTTATTAAGATACTTAGAAGACAAAGATATCAATTTATGTTGCATTTGTCTGATTGTGAATCAAAAAACACATATATTTAAACCCGTGTTTGCGATTTAAATCAAAACGCGATTTAAACCAATATAAATGTTTATATTGTAACGCCTAGGTGACTATTCATTGTTATTAAAATGACTTGAATTCGATCATGTTATGATATTTAGAAATATAAACTTGTTTGGTGCGAGTGAGGTTTTATTTAATCTCTGACCAAGGGAAACGTTTCATTTTTTCGAAGAAATGTTTGTTAAAAAAAAAGTAATGGTTCCACAGTGGGATTCGATCACAGACCGTGTGACATGGGAGTCAGGAGCCTAACCCACAGCGCCACCGGCAAGGTCACATGCAGAGTGCTGAAAAAGCACTACAGAAACATTATCAACAGACAATGTACAGCGTGTACTATTCTTGTGTTGCGGTACATGAATATAATTATAATGTTATAAATTTCTTTAGATGCGCGATTTCATATTATATTCCCTTGTAATAAAATTCTAAAAGTATGCTTGTTGACTCCAGTATCACTTTAGTTAAAGACTTTGATGCTTAAACTGTTTAGGGAGAAATGGAATACTGGTGTGTATGTTTTCTTTAAAGTACCGAGACCAGCCATATATTGTATGTTTAAGTTCCAAAATTTATATCGTTTATGGCCTTCACACGCGTTACAGTATGCTCCTATTCTTTTTAGGATCAGGTACTAAGATTTCCCTTCAGTGGTAAAATTCCATATATTCAATACTAAAACGGGCACAGTAAAGACGTTTACTGTAAATCTTTCTACGACAGACCAACGGACCACGAGTGCCCCTGTCGGTCAACCTATCGCGTACCGCGGTACCGCGCGTAATCGTGCGTCACAATCCGCGACGCCGTAACCAATTACCTCCAGTACGTGTGTGTACCGCGCACTTGTACACTTGTGTTGTGGTTTTAACGTGCTTATTCTAACTTTATAAAGTTTATATACTGTACTTCATAAAAAGTTCTATAATGTTTATAATGTTCTATCCTTTTTCTAAGAATACGTAGTAAGAACACCACTTGCTGTTATTTGAAAAAAAAAAAGCTGTACTGAGTTAATACCACTTGATAGTAATATTAATATGGAATCATGTAACTAAACAGGTAAAATATCACAAGTGGATGTTTAGGAAACATTTTGACATTTATATATCCTTATAGTTGTAATGGGCAATGGACTGTAATGTAGCACTCTGCACCCAGGAGGTTCAAAGCCCGATCAGAGAATTACTTTCAGTTTGTTTCTTTACTTTGGCGAATATATAAAAATAGTCCACTATTATAGCTTGTTGCGAACATTATGCGTCTTTTTCAGGTTTACATCCAAATTGAGAAAATCTTTGTTTTGTCTTAATCCAAATTTCAGCAGGCAGTAATCAGCCAACAATTTAACTTTAAATTTAAAACTTTAAACAACATATTCTGTAAACTGAAGAGTTAAAGAGGAGACACATTGTATATAGCCTCTTGTTATATTTGTAAAAATGTTCCAATTTATTTAAATGCTATACAGAATATATAATTAATAATATTAATAATGAATTAACATGGACGAGCCTTAATACTGGAGTTACAGAGAAGACACATAGAGACTTGTCTTTTTAGCTTGGAATTGAATCTTTAGAGTGATCCTTTTGGCTATATTTTATTACACAGCCGGATGTGAAAATAGTTTATTATAGCTTGTTGTGAGCGCAATGTGCCTCTTTCAGGTTTACATCCGCATTAAGAACATCTATCTTTTGTCTTAATACAAATTTCAGCAACGAGAAATTGAACTTTAATTTGGATTTTTTTAAAAAAATTCAACATACTGTACTGTAGCAGCTTTGAAACAATACGGTATAATACTGTATATACAGTATACTTATACAGTATATGAACTTACTGCAGTTCATTGCCATGTGTGCTACTATTTCGGTATATCTGGATATGACTTCATGGGATTTGTGTGTGTGTGAGAGTCCCTGAGGCATACCATCCACGTTTCAGAATTATAAAAAATAAACTTTTTATGAGTTTGCACGAGAGAAAAAGGTACCTTTTCAGAAGTCATGTACATCGCAAAGTAGGTGAATGTGACAAACAGCTAATGTTGCTAAAATAATTTAAAATCTGTTTGACTGTACTGTAGCTCTCATTTAATTTAAAAGAATGTCACCTTGCTCTCACAAGAGGCTCACACACTGCACCCTTTTGAATGGATTTTTATTACTTTTATCACCTTTGTCTGTCTGAGACGTGGGGGTGTATCCCTTCCTCAGTTTAACACTTGATATGTCCCCAGAAAACCGATAGGACTAAAACCCGCTATTGATAAAACATCTGCCTTGCAAGATTTCTCAAACTGCTCCAAAGTAAATGCGTAGAGTAAAATGCTCTAAACTAAATGCCATAATGGACACCACAATTACCCATAATACAAACTGTAGTACCAAAATACCTTTAATACAAAGGACCACTACAAACTGAAGCAACCCCAAGTGCAGCACACGTGAACCAAGGAAAAAATATCGGCTCCACAAAACAAATCAAAGATCCTGGACAAGCCCCCAAATGTGCTATGGCAAGTTATGGCAAGGTGAAAATGGGAAGCTGATGTTTTAAACATTTTTAAAGAAAATCAAAAATAAGAAACAATGACTAACTGCCTAACTTAGACATTGCATGACTTTAAAAGCTTAAAATGTAAACAGTAGAACCTCAGTTATATTAGCTATTGTATTTAGATTTACAACAGATACAAATCTAAATTTAGCTTAATCTGATTTTGACAAACCTTAAAGAGCTAATTTTGCTTGAAGAATTTAAAATCGGTCTGCCTGACTGTATTGCAGCTTATGTCATTGAACTGTCCGGACACTTATGGAGATACCCAATCTAAATTTAGGGTCTGCTTCTTTCACAGTTTTGTTATGCGAAATGTTATGCGAAACTCTGAGATCCTGACTGATTTTACTTTATATGTGCCCCATTAAGCTGAAACAAAAAAAGAAGACGTTCTGTAGTTAATCTTCTTGAAATTCATTATATTATTTGTTAATCATTGTTAATAATTATTATTATATTTATAATAAAAACATTAACATCGACACAGGTGCTGCTGCTGTTCATAGGCGCTCATGCCACATGAACTCTGCCACAGGTACCCCTTTGAATTTTTAACACATTTATCACCTTTGTCTGTCCAGGGGTTGGGGACCCCAGTAGCCCGCTATGAGAACATGAATGTGAATTGAACATTTAAATACCCTGATATAACCAGCTAAATACATACATCTATATCAATAAATTCATATTTTGGAAACGTCATGAGTGTTACACAAGGAAGTGAAACGTGACAATTTGTTACAGTTATGATCAGGAGAAAAAAAGTGGTATTTTTTATATCTTTGTGGCTGCTGCAGTTGCACCCTTTGCAATGGCTAGACAGTTAATTTCTTTAGATATTTCTCTCCAAGCTAGTCGAAGAAGTAGGTGACTCAAAGCTCATAGCCCAGTGGGTGAAGCAGCAGCATTTTGCAATAAATAATGAAACGCTCATTTTGTAATCTAAGGCGCTGTGACCGAGGTACATTTTGATAAAGTACAAAATACATGGATTTCCCACAACCAATACTGTAGTGTATTTAAAACCATACAGCATCACGCTGTTTGCATGAGGCATGTCTATGTTCAAGTTTTAAAACTACAATATAGAAAAACATTTTTTTTTAAATAGGACATCTGATTTCTGATTGCCTTAAAGCACAGCAAACAATGACAAGAGAGGGCATCCTACTGAAAATTCCATCCCCATCCCCCAAGCAAAACTGTCTATGTTACATAACACAGCAAGGTGTAACACTCCTATCCTATGCGACAAATAAAATGTTTGTTAAAGAAGCGCAGAGCTGCGTTACATAAATTGGCTGCAATGGAATATGTAAAAGGTAATTCGAAGCTGAAAAGAAAATACTCCATGCGTCTCCTCTATAACTCTTCAGCTTACAGATCATCCAAGGTCATTCATTATTAATATTATTAATAATATCTTCCATATCGCATTAAAAGTGGAACGTTTTTACAAGTGTTAATCCACTATCTATTTTCTAACCAACTAGTCTATTTTCTAACCAACGTATCCAGGAAAGGTAGCAGTCTCAACTACACTATTTGGTTACATTTTTTACGATTTTGACAGACTTCAGAATGCTTCAACTGATGCTTGAACATGTAAAATAATGTGTGCTGAGGGAGTTTAACAAATGAAAGAGAGGTCGTCACACCTCAAAAATAGGCGTTTTAATAAGAAAGCAAAGGTTGTAAAAACAGTGACAGATCACCCTGAACAAAACACAATTTCATAATACAAGCAGTTTGAAATTATTAGGTCTTAGTAATACATTTATATTGTTAATAATTATCAGATACGTTATTATAGTTCAGTTTCAGTGGTCTTTTTAATACTGATTTGTTATTCTCATAATTATAATATATACATTTAGTTTGAAGGTTTCTTGTAAAGGCTTGTCTTTAATTACCTTATTCATTCAAGTTGGGCATTCTGAATTGACTTGAATTAAACCAGTTGAACTAGTTTTAAATCCCACAGTATTCACATTTGACTGTTTATGTTGTTAATATAATTTAACTTTGAACACGTTGTGATTTTTAGAAATACCCAAAAAAATCAATATAGTGTGTCCATAATACTATTTTAGTTTTTTTTTAATTAATTTGTTAAAGGAAAACTCATGCCCTGAACAGGAATCAAACACGGGCTTCCAGCATGCACAGAGAGGCACTGAAGCCATTGTACCAATGTGCCACTCAGAAACTTAAGCTATAACTGAAAAGCAAGATGCAAGATGCAAGATGTTTCCAAAGTAATCAGGAGTGAATGAGTCAAACTGATGCAGACGTTTACAAAGAAAGTGGCTTACAGTTATACTTTGAGCTATATAAATACAGTATATTAGATTTAGATCCTTAAATTAATATCGTTATTAATTTCTTTAGATACGCGATTCCATATTAAATTCCCTATTAAGCGGATTCTAAAAAGCACGTGATTTACAATAGTGAGCGCAAGTATTCATAGAGAAGGTTAAAACATAATAGCTTCTTATTAAGTATATAAACTTAATATAGTCAAAATTTGACCGAGTGAAAGACTTTGATGTATGAAATGCAAAAGAAAGTGGGATACTGTTGTGTATTTTTATTTAAACTACCAGTACCATCCATATACAGTTTGTATATTTATATTCCAAAATTAATATAATTTATGATGTTCAGAGACGTTATGCTCCTGTTGTTTTTATGCTATGCTACCAAAATTTCCTTCTAGTTGTAAAATTTCATATTAAGCAGATTTATACATGCAAAGAGGAGAAATTAAATGAAGCAATCGTTTCACAAACAGGTAATGTACCACAAGTGCCACCTGTCGATCATTTTGGCCAGTGAATGACGTATCGCGGTAGCTTGTAGTTCAACTACTGCAGTACAGGGTTTTATCACACATTTTGAAGGGCTACATGTCTGTCTTCCTTAAAGTATTGGTATTACCAGAGTAATACCACATCAGTGAAGTATGTTACTTGAATGGTCATGTATGGTAGTTCTTACCTTTGCAATACTCCATGAGAATGAGAACCTCCCACACACTATCACCAACTGAGTTTATGGCAGAGTCCAGGTAGCCTACTATATTCTTGTGACCTGAAAGTTCTTTCTACAGAAAACAAAAATGTTTCAGAATTTTAAATTCACTAAATTTCATATTCAAACCTTTATTCACTCACCTTAAAGCAACTGAAAACCATTAAAAAACAGTTCTGGAACATTGTTTGGTCACAATGGACAGAGGATAACAAGCTGTGCAACAAATACATTTGTTGTAGTTTACATTCAATTAGCCAATACACATTAAGCACTGCTGATTGCTAAGGATTACATCTGAAAAAAAAAAACAATGAAAGATTTGATTTGAACATCCTTTGCAAAAAATAATAACAAACAAAAACTAAACTACATTACAAATCTTTTCATTACACAGCTACTACAACTTTCTTAACCAAGGTTTCTTCTGATAAGATTAAAAAAACATTAAAAAAATACATTAAAAATAAGGGAAAAGGTGGCTAAGAATACAATACTTTTTTTTCATATATTTTTTAAATTGTGGTCAGTTTAATTTCATTTTTAAAATTATTAAAGAGTCTTACTGTAGTGTATTGCTCAATTGTTCTCATAAGCAAGACATCCATTTTGATAGCTCAATCACACTCTGTTCATCAATTTACAGTAATAATTTACTGTAATAATTTACAGTAACAAAGGGACAATGGAGTCACCTACAGTGTCATTTTCCTGAACTCTTCATATTCTGTTTTAGGCAACTGACTACCAGCACCTCAAATAATCTGAATAGAGAAGTCAAACACATTAATTGAAACACACAAAGAAAAAAAAAAAAGCTGAAGCAACAAGTGTATTTGAGAACAACAGTATTTGTGAAGCTTAAACCATTTTCCAACTGTTAACTCTTTAATAGTTTCAGCAAAAAACATCTTGTACACAAATGGGCTTCAAAAATTACTGATTTGAAAATGTAATTAACTAAAATGCATTAAATGATTCCTTCTGGCTTACAGTGTGTGTACTCAACAGTACTCACCTCAGGTCCAAGAGTGTTTGTACTTCAATGTGTAAATGCAAATATAAAGATAAGAGAGGCATTTGAAACATAGAGGTATATCAGAATAGCTTATGCAGCACACACATTCAAAATACATTAAAATAAGTGTTTATGATTTTAATAACGTAACGCTGTAGACAATTAAGTAAAATAAAATCAACATTGCTACACAATTTATGCTTAAGATAACTGAATTTTTTAGTACAATCCCTGTCTCTTACCATGATAGTGATTTCCCTCTTGCAGATGTTCAGGTCAGGTAGATTATTGACATACATTCTCTTCAAGGCACATCGCACTCCACCATGAGTCCGGGCCAGGAACACCACTGAGAATCCACCTGCAGCCACCAAAGCAGGCAGAATTTACTAGCTGTGCCTTTTAGTTTAAATGACGCTGTGGCGATGTAAATTACTATCTGAAAAGAACATTATTGGTTATTTCATACCAGCTCAGTCATTTCAAATTTTGCTAGAAAATTAAATTTATCATTTGAAAATCTATGCAGATGTTGGTTCCACTGACTAATGGGCTACATTTGCACAGAAAATGGTTTTACAGCACAGAGAGTTAGCAATGTTTAAAAAACACTCACCTTAAACTAGTTTTTACTGCTACTGAAAGTCTTGTTAAACCAAAAAGCAGTTTACAGCTGTATTGCTATTTTATTTTAGCATATTATAATGTAATAATACCTGGCAAACTGCTTTTAAACACGCTTAACACAATGTTAACACAGCTCAACAAGATACAGTTCATATCATTGTCAAATTATTTAGGCATCAAGATAATTATCAATATATTAGATTAGTTTCATTTATGAATAAGCTAAGGTGGGGTAAAAACTGGCTGGAATGTAGTGAGAAAAAGTTGACATATGGGACTGGGGAGCTTGTGTCTTATTGGTCTGGGCCTCAGGAAAATCAAAATCCTATTGTTTTTGGAAGCTACCTGAAAGCAATTTATTCTGCTTTCATGTACAGATGCAGCCATTCAAAATGCATGGTACAACCACATACTATGCAAAATTACCCACAGTTCACCACGGTGTAATGCGGTACGTGACTTGACTAGCCAAAATTACCAACAGAGGCATTCGTGGTGCATTGGTTGTTAGTGAATCAATTTAATCATTTAATCTCTTTACTGTGCATGTTTTTAATCCACTTAGCATTGAATATTTATATGGAATTTTACAACTAACGGGAAATTTTAGTAGCTGAGCATATAAAGAAGAGGAGCATAATGCGTCTGAAGGTCATAAATGAAATTAATTTAGTAACATAACCATACTATGTAAACTGTATATGGCTGGTATTGGTAGTTTAAATAGAAAATACACACCGATATTCCACTTTCTTCTTAAACATTTTAAGCATCAAAGTCTTTACATGTCTTCTGACCATATTACGTTTATATACTTTATGAAAAGTTATAATGCTTTAACCTTTTCTGCGAATACGCTCGTTATTGGAATAAACAAAATACTTTTAGAATTTCATTAATAGGGAATATTACAGTTTACAGCTTACACAAAGACTCAAACTACAGTATCGAAAAATGAGTGTTATGAAGTTGTGGTGCTCTAGCAGTGCTGTCTTGAGGCTAGCCACCGCCCAGTGATATAACTTTAATATAAACAAGATCTAGTGTCAAGTATAGAATTATAACGATATTCATTTAAGGATCTAAATACTGTATATGTATTTATATAGCTGGTAGTTTTACTGTATTCCACTTTCTTTGTAAATATGTTATATTATTAATAATATCTACAGTGTCGCATTTAGATTGGAATATAAGTGTAAAACGAGGCAATACACAACATATCTCCTCTATAAATTTTCAATTCACAGACCGTCCAAGATAATTTATTATGAATAATATCTTTATTATCACATTAAATTTTTAAAATTAGAACACTTTTCACAGGTGAAAATTCACCTATTTTCTAACCGCTTTATCCAGGACAGGTAACAGTTGCACCCTGCCCCTTCTTCCCTCTGCCTGTCTGATCTCTTTTTAACCGTTTTGTGCCCGAATCACAGCAGTTGAGAAAAGAGACAGAAAAAAGTGAATCCTGTTTTTTTTCTTATGGTCTTTAGCTTAAATGGTCTGTAGGACAGGCTGTGCTCCCACTACCAGTAGGCTGGGCAATTAGACACAAGAAGAGTATTATTGGAGGTTGTGAGGGTCTGGCGGAATTTCTCTGTAAACTTAAGAGTTACACTTAAGAATATTCCACTCAGTGGGCGGTGCATTGTTAACTCAATCACCTGCTAATTTGTTTTACACAACAGGAAGACAGAAGAATGTTATTGCACTGTATCTGTACAAAATGTGTGTTGCGCTAACAAAATTAAAGTGTTTAAAATGTTTAATTAAAAAGTAAAAAAAAACTTACAGCTTATACAAAGATTCTAAGATGATCACAAGGAAGTGTATTGCATGTGTAATAGTCTAACCCCATTACCCCCATTTTGATTTAATTTTAGTTTAATTAAATGCCTTTACTTGATTCACAATCTGACAATGCAATGTAAATCGTTAATCTTTCTCTTCCCTTAATTAACTTTAAGCATAGCTTTCTCACCATTTAGATTTATTTTTCATACCATCGTTAAACAAAGCAGGAGCATATTGTACTTCCTCATGGGAATGCATGTGGAAAGATTAGATTGTAATAGTTTTTTAATAAATTTTAGAAAAGTGTCATCTATACAAAAAATATGTATTTATTTTATAACCACTTGATAGTTACATTAATAGAGATAAGTATTCAAGTTGTATACTGTTTAGACTTTTAATCATTTTAAACTATTACAGTTTGAGGTGTATTTATTTAGCTGGTAGTATTACTGTATTAAATATATATATTAATATGAATATAGTTAGCCCTTACCTGAATTAAAACAGGACATAAAGAAAGGGTTTCAGAAATTAAAAAAAGCTTTATTTCTGTGCCTACAGTCTGGGTAACTGGAGTGAAGGCCGTGAAAACATTTGTTAGTCTGTCTGTAGGGGGAAGGGGGACTGTCTTTAATTGGAAGGTTTGCCTATTCTACTCTGAGAATGTAGAGGGGGAGGAAAAGTGCCCACAGTTATTTTTTCACTGACAAAGCTATGTTGTGTTATCAAAAACTATAGTATTCTTAACAGCTGTTCAATCGGTTTAATTCAAAACACTTTATTCAGTGGGGCAATTTAACAGACACCTCAAGCCTTAAAATGTAATCGTATATATTGTAATTAGAATCAAGAATAACAAAGCAGTATTAAAAATACCACTGAAACAGTAATAATGCGTCTTGTCATTCTTAACAGTATTAAGCTAATAATAATTTCAAACTTCTTGTAACTTTTTCAGAATCATTTTTTTCTTCGGTTGTCAACCACGGTAAGGTTATCTTGAAGTTCAAAAACGATTTTGGCACGCCTGTAGCATTTTCGGGAGACCTCCTAGAGTTACGAGACCACTTGCTCTATGTTCAGGTAGATTGCCAAGCGAAAAGGATTTGGTAATCACTTAACTTTGAACATTTTGTTATATTTAGAAATTCCAACAAATTCAATATAGTGTTGATAATATTTATTATTGTTTCTCGGACGTGTTCTGAACTGTGTAAACTTTGTACATAGTGCCCCTTTAAAAAAAAGTCCTGGGCAGGACGGGAGTAGTAGTGGTCAGGGCGGGGACTAGGAAAGCCGCTGACTAGTGCAGCTGACCCATTGCAAAACAGGCGTACCCATTGTAAAAATGTTTCCAAAATAACCACATGTAAGACTTTGATGCTTAAAATGTTTAGGAAGAAAGTGGTGTACTGGTGTGTATTTTTTCTTTAAACTAGGAATACCAGCCACATACAGTTTGTAATGCAAGGAATTCTATATTTATGTCTTTATTTAGTGGTTACATTAGTGACAAAGGCTAAACTTTCAGCTTCAGTAACGCATACGCCGTACGGCCGACATTACATGCATGTTTGTAATGAAAATAGAGTGTCAATAATATTTATTGTCAGTAATAATATCAGTAGCAGTTTTTCAAAGAAATGTTTACTACATCATTAAAATATTTATGATAAAGGTGGTAGGTTGTGTACTTTTGTCCAACTGAGCAATCTTGCTTTTATTAAATATATCGACTTTTTAACATTTACTGATTAACATTATGTAATACAGCATTTAAAATTATTAAAAGTCTAAAAATACAACTTAAATTCTTATTTGGAAAAAGACTGTCCTTCAGATTTGAAACCATGCGTTTTCTGGGGACAGCTCAAATGCTGTACATGAGAGATTAAGCTTTATTAGCTCCACCTGGCAGTGATTCTGGATACTATTATCATAACTGCGGTATTATATGGTATAATGTATTGTAATGTGACACGCCCAACATGTTTTACCGCAGCGTACCCCACTTGTTTTGAATGGCTGCATCTGTATCTGGCATATTATCTGTCTACTCCCCACCTTGCAACCTTTGTCCATCTGACTCTGTTCTTCTAGCTGTCCTCAAGAACATCTACATTCTATGGGTGACAGGACCTTCTCTAGCAGCACCCCAGAGCTCTGGATTTGTATCCTCAAGTGATATCAGAGTCACCCAACCTGAGTGCATTTAAATCTAACCTCAAAACCTTTCTTTTCAGAAGACTTATCCAAAACGTTGTGTTTTCTCTCTTCTCTTTTCAGCATGGAATAAAGCTATTACTTGTTCCTTTGCAGACTACACATGCTGACACAGCTACCCACCTTACTTATTTAGTGTCTGTCTCTGCTTCATTTTTTAAGTTTTGGTATCACTTCTAACTGCTTGTCTTTCTTATATGTATTAACTTTGTAATCTGTGGTCCTTAAAACTGTTTTTACACCTACTGTATTGCTTTGAGATGCTACTTTTAAAGGTGCAATGTAAAATAAAGTTTTTTATTGTTACAGAGAAACATGACCAGATTTTCCCTGGTTCAGAAAAAAAGATCTAAAGTATACTAGTTTGTATACTCTTCACACACCCTCTTTGCTAAATGGCTTTGCATACTAATCTGATCAATCTAACTACCTATTTTCTGTACTTTCTCTATCCTGCTAGATTTATAATTATTCTGAAAGTCTTATTATTGAAATGAGTCATTTAAAAATACCTGTTTTCACTGTTAACATTTTGCAGCAACTCTGTGACAAAAGATACACTTAGCTCAACCTGAGAGTTTATTCCTGCTACCAACATTGAATAAAAAACTCTTTAGATTTCTACATTTCTTTGTTTATATTGTGGTTTCATTAGTGACAAAGGCTAAACTTTCTTTGAAAAATGTCTTTTATGTGTAGCAAAAAACTGACTTGCTTTAACAGAATATACTTACAAATAGTTTTGCCTGGCAATCTACCTCAATGCCCAACTATCTGAGAAGCCCTCCATGAAACAATGTTTGCTAGTAATTCATATGAAGTTCTCTGGCAGAATTGCTGTGTTTTTATATGTGCTAATTTTCTGGATCTATCCCATCAAACCTTCATACTCTACCTGCCAGAAATGCACCTGATTATTCAAGCCCCTCATTATCTGCCAAATCTATTTCATGTTGGCATGTTCTTTGTAACACACACCTTTTTGTGATTTTTTTTTTTACATCTAAGCTTTTGCAAATATTCCTGCATCCCTCTTCTGCACTATATCTAGTCATAGCTTTTTTTCTGTTTGCTTATTTCAAAGTAACACCTGATCCATTTCTAAAACTTTTTGCTCATGTTTATTTTTGTATTTTTACATTTATTTACACCTCTAGCACTTTAACATCCTAAATTTTCATTTGCCTTAATCTGTAAACTGAATTTTAGTTTTAGCCTTAAAAAGCTTAAGTTTTCTCTTTCTTTTGTTTCTTGTCCTACAACTGTTATTGTTACTAACCTATTTAACCCCCATAAACCCAACAAGCCTGTCTATTCCAATTAACAAACACAGCAGGACATAACCCCCCCACCCTTAATAACAAACATTTGTTAAAATGAAGTAGGTGGTTCACAAAATAAACTCTGCTATAACACTTCAGCTTACAGAAAAATTCAACAATGTAACATAACTGACCAGCAAATAAGACCACGGTTAAGTTAGGGCCTGTATTCAAAGTGCTCTCTTCTAGACTGGAGGGGAGCTGGTACTCCATCCCTTTGTTAACACCAGTGTTTTAAAGTAATTTTTCATGTTACAATATTTTAAAGGAAAATATATTGAAAAAATATTTACTGGTGACTACGGTATTGTAGGTATTGTGTTTTTGTATATTGGGGTATTTATTATTTAAAATGTGAAAAGGGGTAAGGTATCTTGAAGTTAATTGTGGGAGGTTACAGGAGTTGGAGCCTACACAATAAGAGGCAGAGGCTGAGTTCTGCTGAGCTTGTTGTTACAATATCTGGTGCCTTATAAATAAATTAAGACTTTTCTGATTGTGGATTGGTTTAATTTGGTATCTTATAAGAATTGAGTCCAGGTGACTGCAGAGGGAATAGCCAGCCTGCGACATCATCTCGATGCCTTGCAATAACATACTGGAAACACAAGAAATCTGGTCCGAAAAAAGGCAAAACATCTGGAAGAAAAAATGACTGAACAGCATAAAAATCATACAATTTGTATATAAGTCTGGTCTTTCGGTTCTCCAGTTATTGACACAAATTCTTCTAAAATAAATGTATCATACCCGTCATTGATGTCCTCTTCTACATTACATTCAAACACACAAAGTAATGTCTTAATCAAAGCCAACACTTTTGGAACTTTATTTTTTACCTTTTTAACATAAGGCAATCAGCAAATAAAGACATGTTATATCTATTTTTTCTTAGGGCACAAAGAAACAGGCTTTGAGTTTAGATCAGATGTCACAGTAGATGTCGGAACTGTTCAGTTGTTATTTCCTTGAGCGGAGGGTCAGACAAAAATAGTCAACTCATTCTTGTGTGGACACAAAAAACTCATCTGCTAGTACGGCTGCTTGTGAGAGCTAGGTAACTGTCAGTGCATTCAAATAAATTACAATATGGTCAGACAGACAATTTTTATATTCTTCAAGCAAAAATAGCTGTTTAAGTTTGTCAAAATCATTTACTTTGCAGTACAATGAACCCCTTTCACTAATGCTAACTCAACAAAGGTTTGATGTACAGATTTTTTTATAATTTCAAAACCTTTGATGGCATGCCTCAGGGACAAATCCGAGTATAATCAAAAGAAAACCCCAGCTAGGGACACTGTGATCTCACATGCAGGTGTGAAATACATGGTTAATAACTTTGGTTCTAAATATTTGGAATTTGTATCTTTTGTAACTGTTAATACAATGTATATATCATGTATATATATGAAGTATATATAATTACAATTCTACTCTTTATCCCCTAATATTGTGAGTCACATTGAAAAAAAATATGCATGTGTGTTGTTGATGTTAGTGGTTTTATAATAAATAAACTTGCTTTATTACTTCATCATCTCTCAATAGCATTTCCTGGAGCTCAGCTTGCTACTACAATTCCCAACAAAATTCACTTCAATACAGTATGTATGAAATATATTTTTCTAAATCTAAATCTAAATTAAAACCCTTTCCTAATTACTAATTCCTAATTATCTGCTACTGAAATTAGCATTAAGACAAAATGCAAAGTATTTTAATGTGAACGTAAACCTGAAAAAAAGGACACTGCATCCACAGCAAGTCTTAATTATTAGAGATGCTCCAATCGATCGGCCACCAATCAAAATCGCCCAAATGACTCGATTGGTGGTCTCTAAATTGACCAATCTCAAAAACTGATTTTGCGATGATGAAATTTCCAACATTACCAGAACATAGCAACATGTCTTCACCGGTCCGGCAGTTTTAACACAGTTCTACAAAAGACACAAAAATTGCAGTTTGCAATATACAGATGCAGCCATTCAAAATGCGCGGGCGATACCGCATTATTTTCCGGTACGCTGTACGCAGTCTACCGCGAGTTACCGGTAAATACCGCTAGCAAAATAATAGTATCCGGAATTTCCGCAAGGTGGAGCTAATAAAGCTCAACCTCTCATGTTTGAGCTGTCGCCATCAAAGTCTTTAACGAAGATATTACTAATAGTATTAATAATGAATGACCTTGGACAAGCTGTAAGTGTAAACTCAAAGTATTGCCCTGTCCACTTTCCTTTTTTCATTGACCGTCTTTGTAAAAGTAACACCACAGCATTTCGCAATCACAAATTTTTTCCAATCATGCAAAGTACAGTAATTTTTGAGAATCGATTCACCATGCCTTTCACATGCTCAAAAACGAGATTGATTTAAGAACATAAACATATTACCGTATGCAAACTGTACTGTATACAGTATGTATATGTATATTTACTGTCTTAACTGTGCCCGTTTAGGTATTGAATATTCACATGGAATTTTACCACTGAAGGGAAATCTTAGTAGCTGAGCATAAAAGAATAGGAGCATACTGCAACGCATGTGAAGGCCATAAACTATATTAATTTTGTAACATAAACATACAGTATATGGCTGGTCTCGGTACTTTAAAAAAAACATATACGAAACATGGTTTCATTATGACCAGAATCAGTCTTGACACCGATACTACGTAAATACTGCTCACGTATATGTTTCTAGGTTTATATTATGCATTTCATACGGTCAAATTACTTTTGAGCAACTGATAAGAAGCGCGAAACGGTATGCCCAGGGCGTTTTAGTTTCGTTTTGAGCGGGGACTCTGCTTTAACTATATCGCCGTGGATTGATAAGAGATGTCAAGAACGTACAAGTCATTTTTTAAATGTTGTAGTTTGTTTTGTAGAATTGTTACGAGTACATCATCTGTCAACAATTACACAGGTTCTGTTTCCATATTGCGGATTTTGGTTACGTAATATTATTTTCTAATTTCGCGTTGTGAATATATGATTTGGGCAAACAGAGCCGCAAAGAAGTACATTATGGGTTGTTGTTCTTTTTTTGCAGTTTTATCTAGAACAAGCGATGCTTAAACCTTTGTCTGATTCTTGTGAAACTCTCCACACGACAGTTACAGTACCTAGGAGTTGACTTCAGTGATGTCACTGATGGGATGTTTCTAAAAATCCATCCTCTGTAAAACGTCTTCTCTAGTTGTCCTGCATATGTATTCTGAGCCTGGTTCTCTACATTTCTGTATGAACCCGCTTAGAGGGCTAAAGACAGCTTGTGTTTAAATTGAGTGTAACGTAATTTATGCTTCTAAAGTCATGGTCAGCATTTATTATTGTACTGTGCTGTAAACTTGTTCTGTGCCTAGTTACATTATTTTATAGCTTTATCAAATCTGTACATTGTCTGTCGATAATGTTTCTGTAGTGCTTTTTCAGCCCTCAGCATGTGACCGTGCTGGTGGTGCTGTGTGTTAGTTTCCTGACTCCCATGTCACACGGTCTGTGATTGAATCCCATGGAACTATGACTTTATTTTTTAACAAACATTTCTTTGAAAAAATGAAACGTTTCCCTTGGTCAGACATTAAGTGAAACCTCACTTGCACCAAACAAATTTTTATTTCTAAATATCACAACATGATCGAATTTAAGTATTTTTAATAACAATGAATAGTCACCTATGCGTTACAAAATAAACATTTATATTGATTTGAATCGCTTTTTGATTTAAATCGTAAACGCATGTTTAAAGATATGTGTTTAAAGGCGATATACTGTATAAAAGCGCTGATTCTTATGGAATGTGTTCCGCCGGGGATTCAAAAAATTTATTTTTTTTAATTGCGAATCTAAGGAAAATTGCAGTATAACTTTGTTCATGCACAAACAGTGGCATGTTACATTATAATTTGGGTGTCTCCTCTTGCCAGAAAGCTCTAAATTGCATTTTGAGTGCGGTTTTTGACTTTTTTCTAAATTGCAACCCATAAATAAAGCTGATACAGTTTAGACTTACTGTATTCTGAACTGTATTACAACAGCACATTGGACAATGCAATGTAAATTGCAAAAATGCACTTGGAATCTGTACGAGCCCTACTATGAAAATTATTTAAACTGCGACACTTATCATTCATCTTTAAATAAACTTTATTTTATATAGCGTTTTAAGCGAATAGGTAATTAGATTGCTCATAAACCTAATCGCTTTTTCTACATAAACACAGCATGATTGCTCTCTGAAAATGCTTTTCCTTTATATTTAGGTTCATATTTCAACTACAGATCGTATTATTATAAACTTTCTTGGAAAAATGTATTTTACGTAAACCATGTTTGCTATTAATTCATTTAGGGCTAAAATACGTTCATTGTCTTCCAATGGAGTCGAGTTGACATTGGAAGCTTGCCACACCCGGACTGTTACACCAACGCATTAGCATGTTAAAGCGATTTCATTGAGGAGCCCAGCTACCAGTTAACACTGTACTTCCTACTTTGAAATTACCTGTGAAACCGGTTTAATTCGTCACAGCCAGCACTCCGGCAGAGAGGGGGTTGTACTCGTAAAGTAGAAGCAGGCGAGATTTCCAGCAAAAGACACCTCCCCCACCCCCTCAAAAACCCAGTAAGCAGTAATGCTTTATGTTGAAAATTGAGGTGGAGTTTGTTTATGATAAAGAGGATAAACTGGGATGGGAGGAAGGTTTGGTTTTGCATAAGGGGCGGGATTATGATAATTGGAGGAATTTGCGAGAGTAAAATGGTTTGATATATTTGATTTTGTATTGTGGTTGTTATCTATGTTTTTGGTTGGTATTATGTTTATATGGTTGTTTTTGTTGGTTGGTTGTTATTATGGTTATTAATAATACGATCTATAGTTGAAATCTGAGCCTAAATAAAAAGAAAAAGCAAGTGATTAGGTTTATGGGCAATCTAATTACTTATTCATTTAAAACGCTATATAAAATAAAGTTTATTATTCATTTGCTGGACAGAGCGGTGAACATTATTATGCATAAGACAAAGATAACGATCCTGATCAGTTTAGAAATCTGTGTACGCTGTAAGGTTTTTACTTTTGCTTCTTAAACTTTTAAAATACACGTTTCGAATAGAAAGAAATCCTCTTCCTGGTACAGTCGCATGAAGAGAGAGGTGAAACAGCCCTACACAGCCCTGTCGCAGTACACGAATATAATCATATCGTTATTAAATTCTTTAGATACGCGATTCCATATTATATTCCCTTTTAATCAAATTCTAAAAGTATGCTTGTTGACTCCGGTACCTCTTTAGTTAAAGACTTCGATGCTTAAAATGTTTAGGGAGAAATGGAATACTGGTGTGTATTTTTTACTTTAAAGTACCAAGACCAGCCATATACTGTATGTTTAAGTTCCAAAATTAATATTGTTTATGGCCTTCACACGCGTTGCAGTATGCTCCTATTCTTTTTATGCTCAGGCACTAAGTTTTCCCTTCAGTGGTAAAATTCCATATGAATATTCAATACTACAACGGGCACAGTAAATCTTTCTACGACAGACCAACGGACCACGAGTGCCCCTCACGGTCAACCAATCACGTACCGCGGTACCCAGCGTCATCTTGCGTCAAAATGCGCGACGCCATAGCCAATTACCTCCGGTACGTGTCTGTACCGCGCACTTTGAATGGCTGCATCTGTAGGCCTCCTTTCCTTTCCCTGGACGAAGACAGGCTGCTGTAGGGAGGGTTGTGTGCAGGTGCTGTCTCTCTACAGTATTCCTTTTCCAGTCATTTACTGCATAAAATAAACATTAATTTGTAATATATTTTACATATTTGGAAATTTAATTAAAACTAAATCATATATATTGTTACAGCTTTGTGTGACTGAGAAGTGTCTCTGTGACACTGGGATGAGTAAACACTTCTAACTTCAAGGGTCTGGGGGGGTTCCTTGAGCAGAAACAATAATAAAGTTTATCTTGGTATGCCTAGGCAAGTTGTGGATTAATGGTTGCAAAGGAGCAGGGCAGAAAAACACAGTATAAGTTCACCTTAGAAGGAAGAGAGGGGAGGAGTGAGAGGACCAGGAGGAAGAGGAGAGAGAGGTCCAGAGGAGTTGGGACTTGAAGCTTGTGCCAGGCAAGAGCCCCTACTTTATGATCATCCAAACAAAACCTGACTGGAGCTAAGTATTTGAACCTTGTTAAAGAGAGTGTTTTAGGGAACTTGGGTTTCCTGAGTAAAAGAGACCTCAGTTAGAAACATATTTCCTGATTACGGTGCATTTTATGGATAGGGATTTATGGATAGCTCCCATTTATTTTGTAGCAGCCAGTGTGCAGAGAGAGTGATTTAACTGCAGGCTACTTTTTATTTGGTTAGAAGGCAGCTCATCTCTTGTGTGGCCTCTGTAAGCATATTAAGAGTTTAGTGCTTAGTAGTCTGTTTTTTTTTGGGTCAGACCTCTGAAAGACCTTATCTGTAAATACTGTATATACGTAACATGTTTTGTTGTGTGTTGTATCATTGTTTTAAAATATCTGTCCAACCCCATTTGTAACAATATAACATAACTTGGTGTGTGTTTGTTTTGTGTCTTGTGTAGTTTATTTTAATAAATATTTGTTTTAGCCAAGTGTGCCTGGATTATTACTCCTCTCAACAAAGCTGTGCCAGAGAATAAAGAATTCACATGTCTATGATTATACCAGCCACTCGGATATGGAAATCACTTACAAGTCGGGGGTTATGAATAATTATTTCACTGATTGACTAAACCGCTTGGTCAATTCCTGATTTTCACCAGTTTCGTAACCCCCTATTTGTAACAATATATGTATTTATATATAAAAAAATTATCATTCCAAACTGCCACTAGAGTATGCTGTTGTGCTTCTAACTATATTGTTCAGCGTCCCGCACTGGACACACAGCAGAGCAGCAAAAGTGCTTATTAGCTTCACAAGCAGAAGTCTCTCTCTTAGATTCCAAAGTCCAAAACTGAGAAACTCTTAATATGAAAGCTCACATAAAGCTCAAGCTCCAAGATCCACAGTCACACGGTTCATTACTTTCAGGCACATTACAATGTGCTCTCCTTCTGGACAGCAGATAACCAACAACTGCAAGCCTCGGACTCCTAGATTTTAATATTTCTATCAATTGGCCAGGTGACTGAGGTCGGCAGGTTTCCCCACAGTTTTCTGGGAACTGTTGTACAAATAAGAGATACCATCATGTCTGAATGTGCAGTTCCATCTCAATACATTTTATAAACTATTACTTCTAACTTTTGAATACCTAAATTATGATTGTGGTTGATTCCCTTGGCCCTTAAGTATCCGGACATGTAAAAAACAGCCTGTAAACTATGGTTTCACAAAAATGTCCATACTTTGTTGAATGTCTGTACGCACAGTGCCTTGTGCAAGTATCCCCATCCAATGATGATTTGTAATTTTGTTCAATTGCAACATATCTTGAAAAGATATCTTGTCCCCTGCTCCCGCCTCTCACTCCTCCTCCCTCTCAACCTTTGTTCTCCCGCTACTTTACCTTTGCCTACTGCCCTGTCTCTCTCACACCTGAAGAAGGCTCCACGGCCGAAACGTTGTGTTCTCTTTCTTCTTTTTTTCAGCATGGAATAAACCTATTACTTATATCTTGAAAAGATATGTACACATTAAGTAAATAGTTTAAGTTAAATTTAAATTTAAATGCTCGAACTTAACTGGTGAAAGAAGCCATAATTCAGCAAAACTTACAGAAAATCAAAAGCTAAAATGTATTGCTTGCTTAGTTAGCCATTTGCTACTACAAACGTAAGTTAGTTCAGGTGCACAAAATTACTTTGACACAGAAACTGTGGAATGGCTAAGGAGTTTTCCAAAACTTGCTCAAACAGTTTTGAAAGCCACAGATCAGGAGTGGCATACAAAAACAATCTAAAACACTGAATGTCCCTTTGTCTTGGAAATATACCTATCAAGGAAGCCACAAGAGAGAGAGTTCTCACCTGAGTAAGGTCTTTGTTTCAATATTGCAATATTGGGAGCCCTGCTGCCCTGCTGCATCAGAGACTCAATTTGTTACAAGCAGTACAGGGTTTTTATAAGATGATGTGCTGTAAGAGAAAGCTCAGCACTTTGTCCCTTCTAAAACTTCCCCTTTCCCTAGGACAAAACAGATTACATCATAAAACAAAAGAAGAAGCACCACTAGATTTGTTATTCAAAGCTTATCAGTTACTTTCGGGTAATCTAACGACCCAGAGAGCATATATTGTTTTGGTACATTGTCTTCTAAAGTAACCTAAAAATCTCCACGTACTGTAGCACAGCAGTTACATCCTTGAAATATATTTTCGAAAAGCACCAATATATTTTAAGAATCAATTTACTTATTAGATTTCCATTTCACCCTTTCAGCCTCATGAGCAATTATTAAGAAACGGAAACTGCATCATGCCATCCAGACATTGCCTAAACCAGGCTGCCTGGTCTGAGCCCCCAGAAAAAGAGGTGCAGATAGCACCCCAGGAACCCAGGGCCCCAGCACTGTGAGGCTGAAATGCAAACAACTGCAATGTTCTGATTTAAAAAAACAGGAAGTTACACATGAAACTCAATATTATGTACATTTTTCTATACCCTGTGACAATGTAGGGAAGCAACTAAAAGCAAACAATGTTTTGGTGTATAACAAAATAATGTGTAATTTAAATATGCTGAAGTTATGCTTAAATTGTACAATATAATGGAATATTGTATTTGGTTGTGGTCACCACACTGCAGAAAAGATTAGAAAGGCTTCTAAAAGCGTAACAAAATAATTCCTGGTCTCAAGAGACTACTGCATACAGAAACAGGTTCAGAGAGCTCAATCCCTTCAATCTATAATAGAAAATATGGAAATGAGATTTGATTGAATTAAACACAATAAATTTATACATGTTCAACCCAGGGGACTATTTTACACACAGTAGTGAAACAAGTAGACACCTCTTTACTCAAACAGTAGTGGAGCTTCCTATTTAAATTTTTCAAAATATCTTTGGGAAATTAAAAACCTCTCTTAACAATGTGACCCATTTGATACAAGCATTCCTCAATTCACTGTATAATTATTTGATTTTATTAATATGCACAGAATCTATTAGGCCAGGGGTCAGCAACCTATGGCACATGTGGCAATACTGGTACACAAAGGGGTTTTTAAATGCACACTCAATGAAAGGAGCATATACAATAAAACTCTAATAAGCCACAAATAAATTAAGTTAAAAAACAATAAAACATTATGCCTGTTATGTAATCCTCTATTCTACCCAATTAAATATATTTGGCATTAAAAAAAAAAATCACTCTTTTTACTGCATTATTTTTAGCAGGGCTAGCCTATTGTTTTCACAGGAAATCTTGCAATCTGTGCTGTTGATTACATTTTTCACACTTAACTGTGAAGTCAAATTTTGCAAAGCTGTGGGAAGGTTTTAGCACCTTTATGCAATGTCTTGATACAATCAATCACTTGTTGTCAGTAAAAGATCAAAACTACCCTGAACTTTATGAAGAAAATTGGTTTGCAAAACTAAAATGTTTCTGGCCGACAACACCATGCAGATGAATGAATTCAACCTCTAGAGTCTTCATGTGACAATTGGCATCAAATTGTTCCGTCAGATTTTAGGATGTCCAAAATTTTGGCCAAATGTTTTCTTTTCTGACTAAACCATTTCAGCTTTGATATCAGCAACATAGATCTTTCAGTACTTCAGTGGACAGAGGTTGAAGATTTTGAAATGCACCTTAGTAAAGGTAGCTTGAAGATAGATATTCACTCACTTTCATTTCATTTTGAACTTCAATAGTGTCTTTAACGGAACCACCCAGAGTCAAACTAAATGTCAAACTTCTTTCATTTTCTTAGGGCGATTTGTGATTTCTTTCACAATATTCACTTAAGCATCCAAATGCCTTTTTTGAGACAGAAAGCTATAATCACCATTATACCTGTTGTGACACTACATTATAACTAATTTACTGCAGTACTCCCTCCATGCCTGTTCACTTTTCCTTTCCTTACACAGGTTCCCATGGGCATTTGCCTCATCAGTGATATTTTTTGCAGTCCTGTCTGTCCTGGCTCTATTCCCAGGGAAGCCTCCTACATCTGGAGCAGCCTGCACTCCTGAAGCAGCGCATGCTTCATGCTGTCTATTTTCCCTGGAAACCTGGATAAAACCTAGCTCAAGATTAGCTAAAACCTGGCAAAACACAGATGATCTACGGGGGTTTCTGGTGGTTTAATTTTATTAATTATCTTCATGGTAAATCATTATAGCCTTCTAAAGCCATAGAACATTGCATTAATACAGAAAGATAGAAGAGGGAAGACAGAAAGAGAGGAACACCCACCTCTTCATCAAAGCTTGTATCATGAGAAATGACCTCATCCTGATCAGTTTTGGAGACCTGAGTCTGGCTAAGTGGAATTTAGACTATTTTGTTATGGGTGCTATTTGTGGTGGAAATAAACAGCAGTCTGTTGTTCAAGGGATAAACCCAGCAGCGAGTGAGGAAAGAGGCAGTTGTACTGAAACAAGCAAGCTGAAATACTCAGGCAGTAGTGAGTGCTTCAAGCCAGGTAAGCATGGTGAACAAACAGGCAAACAGAATCCAAGGACAAAGTTAGGAACAAAGCAAAGTTTACAGCCAGCAGTAAATAGCAGAAAGGCACCAAGGGAAATCCAAAGGGCGTAATTTAAAACATTGCAAAACCAGAAGCCTGGGAAACACTAGGTCAGGAACACATGAACCCAAGATAAAGCACTGTGAAACTCTAAACAAACACTATACCAGAGCATAGAGCACAGTCAGAGTAGACCTTAAATAGGTGCCACCAGTACCACCTGAAATAGGCACGGTCATGAATTGCTTCCAGGTGGAACGGTTCTTCTGTCTCATTACATTACCATGGCAACCTGCCACACCTACACACCTGCCATTTATGAAGTCTGCCACGGCAATACTAACTTGCTCCGCAGTCGGGTGGACTGTGACATATTTATGGTGGAATCCTCACACTTAAAACATTCACTCCTAGTGCTGACATGTATTGTTAGAACTAGTACATTAACTTCAATTCACTTTTGAGCATCCATGTTGTAGGAAAAGAAGATTAAGATCCGATAATATGTCTAGTGTATGATTGTATACGTGTGTTGGTCCTGCTATATGCTGACTACAACCTACAGAGTCAAGGAGAAAAAATACATTTTTACTGAAGGTGTCTGTCTGTATGTTCATATGTATGTAAAAGTCACCTTATATTACAACTTTGTCTAAATTAATAAATAAATTAATGAGCAGCTCACCAAATTCAGCAAGAAATAATGCATATGGTCCTGGGGGTCTGTACACTAAAAGAATGTATGTAAATGATTGGGTGTTATTTTAAGAAGCATTGCTTCAAATGTTTGAAAGTCATTAATAGTTTTTAATTCAATTCTCGAAGACTCACTGAAAATGGTTGCTAGACCACCTCCACGCCCTGAGCAAGCTTTCTATAAAAAAGTATAGCCATTAGTTGAGGCTTCAACTAAAGGAATAGTGTCTGTGGGCCTAAGCCAGGTTTCTATTAGTAGGCACAGGTCAGAGTTGGTGTGAAGCATTCTGGTATCATTAACCAGAACTGATTTGTCGCCTAGTGATCGAACATTAAACAGTGAGCATTTTATGGTAGTTTCATGTTTTAACTGATTTAGGTTTACCAGTGGAATGGAGATTAAATTGTCAACACAGGAGCCCCTAATGGAATTCTGAATTCTAATCTAGGTCTAGTGATAGTAGCAATACTCTGTCTATTCACACTCATATCTTGTTCTGAATAGTAATGTTATTGATGGGATGCCATGTGGTAGAGAACCTGGGTCGATACAGGAGGTGAACTAGAGGTGGGAGTACAGACAGCACACGATTTAAGATGGCTGAGGCCTGGGTAGTGCTCTTAGTAGTCAAGCAAGCAACATATATATATATATGCTATATTTTGGGACAGAATTAATGATCCCCTCGGTTTAAGTTGGAGTTGGAGTTTAAGGTGGTTTATAAAAGCCAGGCTGTTCCCAAAAATATCCCAATTATTAATAAAGGTTATTTTATTGGATGCACAACAAGTCTCTAACCAGCGATTTAGGGAGCATAGCCTACTATAGGGTACGTCCCCTCTGTATAGTATTGGTAAGGGACCAGACAATTAAATTCTGACATTTTCTTTCAACAAAGAATGGACAGCAAAATACTTTTTCACAGTGTTGGAACAAAGGCTTTATGTTTAATTTGCAAGGAAAGTGTCGCAGTGTTCAAAGAATACAATCTCAGTTGGCATTTTTCTACCAAACATGCTAACTAAGCTAGCAATCTGTCATGCGAGAAGCGGGCTAATAGAGCTTCCAAATTAGCCGCTAGTTTACTGGCTCAGCAAACTGTATTTTTCCACCCTTCTACTATCCAAGAGGCTAGCACAATAGCAAGCTACCTGCCTGCATATAAAATTGCTAAACAAAGCAAGCTGTTCTCTGAGGAGAGCTTTTGAAGGAGTGTATGATAGAAGCCACAGGTAATCTTTGTCCAGAAAGCAAGAGCAAATTTGAGAAAATAAGTTTATCATGCAGAGCAGTTACCCGTTGGGTCAAGGTAATCGGTGAAGACTTTTTTCTCTCAGGTTATCGTTAACCTTGAACCAATAAGCCTATGTTGGATTTTAAACTTATATAGGGCATAGGCTATCTGTAACAGCAGCCTGAAGTGGCCCTCTATACAGCTTCAAAGGTTTATGTGGCCCTTGGGCCAAAAAAGTTTGCCCACCTCTGGTCTAGGTTCTCCTCTTTAGAACTGTTACTGTAACTCAATAATCCTCAGAAGCCTGTATGTTATGGGTGTGCTTTCATTGGTTTTCTTTTATCATATAAATAAATTCTCCATTCTCAAAAAATCTTGGGCAAAGTCAAACACCACCCAGGCAATGACAGACCAGGTTCTGCCTCAGCAGTCACAATGCCACACAGCAATACCTCTGCAAATGTTGCACACCAATAAGCATCTCTGTCCTTGCTAATGTCCTTAACACCTTTATAAACAGAATAGTACGCATAAATTTCAATTTTAAAAGGATGTGTAACCTGCATGAATACAAACTCTGACTAAATAAATGTTTTCCCTAAAGCAAGTTTACACTATATTTTAATAAATTATAACTACACTTGCATTCAACGAGCTTTACTATTGTCCTATAAAACAGGTTTATCAGAAAAAGACCATAAAATGTCAGTGGAATCATAAAATAACCTGTATCACAAAATCCCTCTGCCCTAATGGAACAACAATCCACACCTGAATGCTTGCTTTAATACTGATATAGTACAAGTTGATACAGTCACGCCCAGGCTGGGAGCAACTTGATGCCTGAGGTTGAACGGATGATCACCTTTAACTTTAAGAGACTGAGGTACTTAACAAGACAGAAGGAAAAATTAATGGTGAAAAGTACAGAAAACCTCCTGCTAATAGGACAGCAGTTCTCCTGTCAGCATGACAACAACCTGAAGCACACAGCTAAAACAAAACAGGAGTTTACAAAAAGACATCCCAAGAGACTCAGAGCTGTAACTGCCATCAAAAATATATATATATATTTTTCCCCTTAGAAATGTAGCGTATGATATATAGATAAGTGGAAAATGAACCTTGTTTAAATGCATGAAACTCTGAAGCAAAATTGACAATAAAATGTGTAGAAAGCTCAAGAGAGGTTATACAGATGAATCCATTCAAAACGCGTGGGGTACGCCACAGTACAACTTGGTGGGCGTCGCATCAAAATGCAGTATGAGGCATTATGACGCGTGATAACGCGTCATTTGACGTCGTACCAAAAATAACCATATGCAAATGAGATTATGTTAATAGTATCCGGAATCACCTTGTAAAACTGCCTGGAGGAGCCAATAAAGCTTAGCCTCTCATGAACAGCAATTGAGCTGTTGGGGCTTGACATGGCAAGATGGAAGTATAAGGGCTGCCAACAACTAGCTAAAAAACAGCACACACAGATGCTCATTACTTTCCCAAATATAATCAGCTTACAATTCTGCTGGGTCAGCTGCCGCCCATTTGCTGCCATCCTCTGAAATTGAAGTCACTGCATTAATATGTACAGATGCAGCCATTCAAAACGAGCGAGGTACATTGCGGTAAAACACGGTCACAATGCATCATATAGTGTCATACTGTTTCATACCACAGTAATGATAATAGTGTACTTAATCACTACCAGGTGGAGTTAATAAAACTTAACCTCTCATGTACAGCATTTGAGCTATCGTCAGAAAACGCCTGGTTTCAAATCCCAGTCACTGCTGAAAGACAGTCTTTTTCCAATTAAGAATTTAAGTTGTATACTCTTTAGACTTTTAATAATCTTAAACTGTGTATTACAGCATGTTAATCATCATTCATTAAAAAGTTGGTATATTTTATGAAAGCAAGATTGCTCAGTTAGGCAAAAGTACACAACCTACCTTTATCATAAATATTTTAAATATGCAGAAATATTTTTGGCATCAAAGCCTTTACCAAAGATATTACTAATAGTATTAATAATGTATGACTTTGGACAAGCTGTAAACTCAGAGTATTACGCTGGTCCACATTCTTTGTGACCGTCATTTTAAACAAAAATACTTTTTTATTTTTTCATTGACAAAAAGTAACACCACAGCATTTCGTTGATCTAACTCAGTGGTTCTCAAACTGTGGTACGCGTACCAGCAGTGGTACACGGAGCGCCGCCAGCTGGTACGCCATGTGATCCATAGAACTTTGATGTGTGCGCTGAAAAATCGGGATGGTTTTCATATTTTCTATTTTAATACGTGTCGAATACGCAGCCTACAGATGCAGCCATTCAAAGTGTGCGGTACAGACACGTACCGCAGGTAAGATGACACGGGGTACCGCGCTGCGTGATTGGTTGACCGACAGGGGCACTCGTGATCCGTTGGTCTGTCGTAGAAAGACTTACTGTAAACGTCTTTACTGTGCCCGTTGTAGATATTAAATTTTACCACTGAAGGGAAATCTTAGTAGCTGAGCATAAAAAGAATAGGAGCATACTGTAACGCGTGTGAAGGCCATAAACGATATTAATTTTGGAACGTAAACATACAGTATATAGCTGGTCTCGGTACTTTAAAGAAAAAAATACACACCAGTATTCCATTTCTCCCTAAACATTGTAAGCTTCGAAGTCTTTAACTAACGTGATACCGGAGTCAACAAGCATACTTTTAGAATTTGATTAAAAGGGAATATAATATGGAATCGCGTATCTCAAGAATTTAATAACGGTATGATTACATCCGTGTGCTGCGATAGGGCTGTGTAGGGCTGTTTCGCCTGCCTGTTCATGCGAGCTGTCTTGTAGCCTACTGGTCTAGGTGCGTGACTACCAACTGGCAGGTTGTGTGTTCAAATCCAGCTGGTGCTGGACTTTTCATTTTTATTTATTTATTTTTTAATCGCGTAACATAAACATATTACCGTATGCAAACTGTACTGTATACAGTATGTATATGTATATTTAATGAATTAACTGTGCCCGTTTAATTGAATTTAAAAAAATTATTTAACACGAACATTAAGCTGTTTACATCTTCCGCCTGAGAACAGTCACCCGTTGCTACCCAACGCAGAATGGTGATTGGCTGACACCATCTGACACCCCTCTGATTGGAGAAAAAAAAGACGTCTGGTTTGCTATACATACTGTACCAGGAAGAGGATTTCTTTCTATTCAAAACGTGTATTTTAAAAGTTTAAGAAGTAAAAACCTTACAGCGTACACAGATTTCTAAACTGATCAGGATCGTTATCTTTGTCTCATGCATAATAATGTTCACCGCTCTGTCCAGCAAATTAATAATAAACTTTATTTTATATAGCGTTTTAAACGAATAAGTAATTCGATTGCTCATAAACCTAATCACTTGCTTTTTCTTTTTATTTAGGCTCAGATTTCAACTATAGATCGTATTATTAATAACCATAATAACAACCAACCAACAAAAACAACCATATAAACATAATACCAACCAAAAACATAGATAACAACCACAATACAAAATCAAATATATCGAACCATTTTACTCTCGCAAAGTCCTCCAATTATCATAATCCCGCCCCTTGTGCAAAACCAAACCTTCCTCCCATCCCAGTTTATCCTGTTTATCATAAACAAAATCCACCTCAATTTTCAACATAAAGCATTACACAAAATCAATACCTCAACACTCCATACTCAACAACGATAATTCACAAACAGCCAGAACATGTAACGACACATTCCCAAACAGACCTTATTTCCATAGCCCCGCCCCTTATGCAAAACCAACACCCCTCCCCTGTTCTCTCTCTCCCATGGCGGGGGATAAATAAATAAACATAAACGTTATATTAAATTTATTATATTTATTATATTTATAATAAAATAAATGTATTATTTATTAATACGGGATAAATAAATAAACAACGGGTTTAGAAATGAGTTATTTCAAGATGAAAAAGAAAACATACACGAAACATGGTTTCATTACGACCAGAATCGGTCTTGAGATATTTTTAACTTGATTTACAGTATTTGAGAGGTATGTCTTAACACCGATACTACAGTGCTTAAGTACTGCTCACGTATATGTTTCTAGGTTTATATTATGCATTTCATACGGTCAAATTACTTTTGAGCAACTAATAAGAAGCGCGAAACGGTATGCGTTTTACTTTCGTTTTGTGCTGGGAGCCGTGGATTGATTAGAGATATCAAGTACATACAAGTCATTTTTTAAATATTGTAGTTCGTCTTGAAAAAATGTTACGAGTACATCATCTATCAACAATCACACAGGTTCTGTTTCCATATTGCGGATTTTGGTTAGGTATTATCAAATCCAGTGGCGCTGTTAGTTTACTGAGTCCCATGTCACATGGTCTGTGATTGAAACCTGTAAAACCGGTTTAATTCGTCACAGCCAGCACTCTTCCGGTGTGAGGGTCTTCTGCTCAGAATGAAACGCTAAAATGTTTGTGTGTATTCTAATGGTAGTGGGGGCAGGGTGTGTGGGAACAGGTTTGGTTGAAATTGCATTGGAGATCTATGTTCTTCACACCTGAAACATTTTCTCTGAAAGGATTTTCTTCGCAGTTTAACCGATCTTGTTACAGCATGTTAGAGTTTACTATTATTAACCATATTAATTTTAAGTGCTTAATGTAAAATCTTGTAAAAATATATTTTCATTGTTTCATAGTCTGACTATCATATAATAAGTTAAATACAAAACTAAAGAAAAAATAGGGTTAAATATAATTCAAAATATTTTGCTAACAATGTTAACTGTTTATGAATAATAAAATGTATTAATTAAGGAGTAGGATGGCACAGTTGTTAGCATGTTTTTTGTTTTGTTTCTTTTTCATAAATACAACAGTAGTACCTGATGTCTCAGTGGCTTTCAAAATTAAATTATGCAATAAATAACCACATGTAAGACTCTGATGCTTAAAATGTTTAGGGAGAAAGTGGAATACTGGTGTGTATTTTTTCTTTAAACTACCAATACCAGCCATATACAGTCTGTAACGTAGGGATTTCTATATGTCTTTATTTAGTGGTTACATTAGTGACAAAGGCTAAACTTTTAGCTTCAGTAACGTGTACATATCTCCCCTTTTTATAAAACGACATGGTTGAAATCTGTTCCAGAGCCACTGTTGTTTCATCAGTGAAAAGTACATCATGAAATGCCTCTCCCTGTTCAATCCACTGGAAAAAAGAAAAGGAGCATAAAGCTTCTGATGGTCATAAACGATATTCATTTAGGAGCAGCATCAGAGGTATGTTTTTAACTGCACTGCATTGGAGAGAATACCATACTGTGTGTTTTTTTTTACTCCCTGGCGGAAACTGGCTTCCAGAAGAATCAGTATGGCTCAGAGATTAAATAAAACTTCACTCGCACCAAACAAATGTATATTTCTAAATATCACAACATGATCGAATTTAAGTCATTTTAATAACAATGAATAGTCACCTATGCGTTACAATATAAACATTTATATTGATTTAAATCGCGTTTAAATCACCTTTAATTAAAACCCATAAATAAAGCTGATACTGTTTAGACTTTCAATTATTTAAAACTGTATTAAAGCAGCACAATACACAATGCAACGTAAATCGCTATCTTTGTCTTCTGTGTAATAATGTTCACCTCTCTGTCCAGCAAATTTACAATAGTAATAATAATGAACTTTATTGTATATGGCGCCTTTAAAGGTGGCTCCTCAAAGCGCTTTACAGGTTAAAAACAATACTGTTAGGCTGGGAAAACGATTTTTTTTTAAGAAATACAAAATGAGATATAATGATATGTTCCGGCTTAGACATTAACGAAGAGCATAACGCGTGTACTGTATACATGGAAGTACAACCCCCCTCTCTGCAGGAGTGCTGGCTGTGACGAATTGAACCGGTTTCACGGGTATTTTCAAAGTAGGAGGTCAGATTTCCAGCGAAAGACACCTCCCCCTCCTCAAAAACCCAGTAAGTACAGTACTTACTAGTTAAAGGCTAGGCTCCCGACTACGGCGAAAGGAACCCTTCTTTCATTAGAAGACAATGAACATATTTTAGCCCTGAATGAATTAATAGCAAACATGGTTTACATAAAAGACATTTTTCCAAGAAAGTTTAGCCTTTGTCACTAATGAAACCACTAAATAAAGACATAAATATAAAAATCTTAAGATTTTTAAAATACATGACTTTGCTAAAATTTATTTGAAAATAAAAACAATTACAACCGCCAGGGGAGAGAGAGAACAGGGGAGGGATGTTGGTTTTGCATAAGGGGCGGGGCTATGGAAATTAGGTCTGTTTGGGAATGTGTCGTTACATGTTCTGGCTGTTTGTGAATTATCGTTGTTGAGTATGGAGTGTTGAGGTATTGATTTTGTGTAATGCTTTATGTTGAAAATTGAGGTGGATTTTGTTTATGATAAACAGGATAAACTGGGATGGGAGGAAGGTTTAGTTTTGCATAAGGGGCGGGATTATGATAATTGGAGGACTTTGCGAGAGTAAAATGGTTCGATATATTTGATTTTGTATTGTGGTTGTTATCTATGTTTTTGGTTGGTATTATGTTTATATGGTTGTTTTTGTTGGTTGGTTGTTATTATGGTTATTAATAATACGATCTATAGTTGAAATCTGAGCCTAAATAAAAAGAAAAAGCAAGTGATTAGGTTTATGAGCAATCGAATTACTTATTCGTTTAAAACGCTATATAAAATAAAGTTTATTATTAATTTGCTGGACAGAGCGGTGAACATTATTATGCATGAGACAAAGATAACGATCCTGATCAGTTTAGAAATCTGTGTACGCTGTAAGGTTTTTACTTCTTAAACTTTTAAAATACACGTTTTGAATAGAAAGAAATCCTCTTCCTGGTACAGTATGTATAGCAAACCAGCACGTCTTTTTTCTCCAATCAGAGGGGTGTCAGATGGTGTCAGCCAATCACCATTCTGCGTTGGGTAGCAACAAGTGACTGTTCTCAGGCGGAAGATGTAAACAGCTTAATGTTTGTGTTAAATAATTTTTTTAAATTCAATTAAACGGGCACAGTTAAGACATTAAATATACATATACATACTGTATACAGTACAGTTTGCATACGGTAATATGTTTATGTTACGCGATTAAAAAATAAATAAATAAAAATGAAAAGTCCAGCACCAGCTGGATTTGAACACACAACCTGCCAGTTGGTAGTCACGCACCTAGACCAGTAGGCTACAAGACAGCTCGCATGAACAGGCAGGCGAAACAGCCCTACACAGCCCTGTCGCAGCACACGGATGTAATCATACCGTTATTAAATTCTTGAGATACGCGATTCCATATTATATTCCCTTTTAATCAAATTCTAAAAGTATGCTTGTTGACTCCGGTATCACGTTAAAGACTTTGAAGCTTACAATGTTTAGGGAGAAATGGAATACCGGTGTGTATTTTTCCTTGTGATATTTTAAGCTCTAGTTGAATGATAGGTGTTTTTAAATCATTTTCGTAGTTAGAAATTATGAAACGCCCTGTTAAAAGCAAGGAAGTTTTTATGCCCGTTGAAGTAAAACAAAATGCCTGACAAAGTATGGCTTGGACAGATTCCAAGTGCTTGTACAAATGTGCTAAAGAAATTATACTTTGAGTATACAGCTTGTCCAAAGTCATCCATACAATTAATACTATCAGTAATATCTTCAGTAAAGGCTTTGATGCATAAATATTTCTGATAAAGGTAGGTTGTGTACTTTTGTCCAACTGAGCAATCTTGCTTTCATAAAATATACCAACATTTTAATGACTGATGATTAACATGCTGTAATACACAGTTCAAAATTAAAGGCTCAAATACTGTACATGAGAGGTTAAGCTCCCCCTGGCGGTTTTACAAGGCGACGCCGGATAGTTAGTCACGTGACACACGTGAACTGCGTGATACCGCGTGATACCGCGACACGCCCACCGGGGTATGCCGCGAAATACCTCACCCATTTTGAATGGCTGCATTTGTATGTACTGCGATACAGTGCACGCTAATACTTCAGTAGACACAAGAGATACTCTGTAATTCTATACCACTCTATAGGAATGCGTGCTATGGACGAAGTGACCAATTGTATTTAAAAAAAAACTATCTCCAGCAAATAGGGAGGAAGGAGAATGTGCGTGATTTTGGAACAATGCCAACGTTGTAAACACAGGAATGCATAGAAATACGTGCTACTAACGCTTGTAATCTTGTGAGCACAGGAAAGTGTGATGGATAACAGAAAAATATTTAAGAACTGTTCTAAGTTAATTTGAGAAAAATACACAGAGCGTCTGCGTTTCGCTCCCATGCGCATGAAATAAAAACGGAAACGGGGAAAAATGCAAGCTTACGGATTGCTAAAGCAGGTAAGCTCCACAATTTTTTTGAAGAACCTTATTTACCGTTGGCAAAAGAGCTGACAAGTATTATGTGTGGAGAAAAAACTGCTAAACAGCTCGACCTACTGCCCCCCTGAAAGACACAGTCATTCATAGAATTATTGAAATGATATCAAAAGTAGGCTGATAGAGCGCGTTAAGATGAGCAGATGTTTTTCACTGCAATTAGCTGAGTCTGTAGTCAATTTGGCCAATTCACTCGTTTACGTTAGATACGAGTTTGAGGGTACGTCCCATGAGGACTTTCTGTTATGTAAGCCACTACCAACAGGAACTACAGGAGAGCACATATTTCAGCTTCTGAATTAATTTATCGAAGAGAATGGCATCGACTGGATAAAATGTGTCGGAGTTTGTACAGATGGTGCTAGAGCGATGACAAGCCGACATAGCGGTGTAGTTGCACAAATTAGATTGGTTGCTCCAGAAATTAATGGACGCATTGCAACATTCACCGCCAGAGCTTTGCATCAAGAAAATGCCAGACGATGCCTGTTAGACTCAGTTGTGAATTGTATCAAGGCTTAAAAAATGAATTCACATCTGCTTTGGTCGATTAAACAGGCTCACCCCTCTCACTGAAATGGTGCCTTTTTATTTTTTTTATTTGTTGTTGTTACTGTTTTTTTCTGTAAAACGCTTTGAGAAGCCACATTTAAAGGCGCTATATCAAAGTTTATTATTATAATATTTACTATATGTATGTGTGAGTGTGTGCACGCACACTCATGTTGGTCATTGAGAATTTCTGGGGTTCCTATGAGATGATGACTTGTAGGTGGTACTTGGATGCTTTGTTTGGATTAGGGGTGGTACTTGGTCCAAAAAGTTTGAGAACCACTGATCTAACTAACTAACAAGGACAGGACATTAGCTAGCCAATATGATAAAGGAATAAATGACTTTTTTTTGTATATTTCTTTAGCACAATTATTTGAACACTTCCATCAATTGTACAAGCACTGAAAAACTGTCCAATCCCTCGTCATTTTCATTTACTATAACAGACATAAAAACTTGCTTTTAACAGAGCGTTTCAAAATATCACAAGTATCCTTAATAGCGCAACAAAGACAACAGAAAAAGATATGTGTATCAGATACATGAGAATCCAAGCTTTTTTATCTACGCTTTCTGATCTACACTAAGAAGTAGTCTTTAAATGTATTTATCACACAGTAAAAAGCAAAATTCTGGCACCGCTTCAGAAGAGTGTCAGCCAATCAGATTCCAGGACCAGAATTATCCATTTTATAATCGGGAATATAATATGGAATCACGTATCTAAAGAAATTAATAATGATATTAATTTAAGGATCTAAAGATCTAAATCTATGTATCTATATAGCTGGTAGTACTACTGTATTTCACGTTTTTCGTTAACGCGTTTTGTTAACACCCGAATCGCAGGTGGATTCTGTTTTGTGTTATGGTCTGTAGCTCAAATCCTGCTTAACTAAAAATTAGACATAAGAAGAGTATTATTGGACAATGTTGTGAGGCTCTGGCGGAATTTTTCTGTAAACTGAAGAGTTATAGAGGAGACAGGTTGTGTATCGCCTCTTTTTATACTTGTAAAAAAAACATTCCAATGTTAATGCGACACGGAAGATATTAATAATGTTGTACTTTTGGGCTTGTGGTATATTGGTCGTTAGTGAAAAGATTTAAATCATTTAATCTCATTACTGTGCACATTTTAATCCACTTAGTATTGAATATTTATATGGAATTTTACCACTAAAGGGAAATTTTAGTAGCTAAGCATAAAAAGCAGAGGAGCATGACGCATGTGAAGGTCATAAACGATATTAATTTAGGAACTTAAACATATTTTGTAAACTGTATGTTGCTGGTAATGGTATTTTAAAGAACAAATATACACCAATATTCCATTTCTCCCTAAACATTTTAAGCATCAAAGTCTCACATGTAGTTCTTCTGACCATATTACTCTATCTGTATTGCTGTTTCAGTGTGTATCACATGACTTGCCTTGGTGGCGTGACGGCTTAAGTCAGCAATTAACAGTATAAGCGCGAGGTCGGGTGTTCAAATCCAGCAATCGCTATGATTTTTCTTTAAAAAAAAACACTTCTTTGAAAAACTAAAATAGCAAATATTATGGACACTACAGTATATTGACATTTTTTATATTTCAAAATAACACAACATATTCGTACTGTATGTACACAGCAGTACCGCAGGTTGAACTGTAGGGCACAAATCCACCTGAGCCCAAAAGCCCAACATTAATGTGCATTCGCCTGGCGCTGCGCGGTTTTCATCACTCTCTGCGGGAGTGCTGGCTGTGATGAATTAAACCGGTTTCACAGGTATTTTCAAAGTAGAAGGGGGCGAGTCTTCCAGCGAAAGACACCTCCCTCTACAGAAACATGTTTTCTTAGAAAAAGAGATTCACAGAGCAAAGCATTGTCAGTTTTCTGTGTAAAAAACATCGGTTTAAACAAAATTGGTGCTGTTTTTAATAAGCTGCTGAGTAAAAGCATGGGAATCGTCCTGCTATCAGCAGTATTGTGTATAAAAAATTAAGATTCTAAGATGATCACGAGGAAGTGTATTGCATGTCTAATGATCTAACAAAAACTACAGTATGCTTAAGAGTTGTTAAACCGGTTTTTATTTTTCGGCACAAACAACTTTGCCTGCTAGAGCACCAGAATTCACACTCAACCATATCACAGATCAGTCCCTGTGTATGAGATATTGCTGTTTGATCTTTGATCCGAGCTTTAATAGAGAGCTTATCTCTATTAATATAACTATCGAGTGGTATTGAATGCAACTTTTTTTGTATAAATTACAGTTTTCAAAAATTTATTTAAAAAATAAAAACGATTAATCTAACCTTTCCACGTTTGATCCCATGAGGAAGTAGTATACGCTCCTGCTTTGTTTAATGATGGTATGAAAAATAAATCTAAATAGTGAGAAAGCTATGCTTAAAGTGAATTAAGGGACTTAGAATGCAAAGATAATGATTTACATTGCGTTGTCAGATTGTGAACCAATAAATGCATTTTAAAGACCAAGAATTGTGAAAATGTTCACAGCTTGCACATAAAACTAACAGTGAGCTAATTCTCTTTTTTTAAACCTCAGCGACGCGTAATTACACACTAGCTGGAATCCGAGGGGATCGCTGTGTACACACGTTGTGATATTTAGATATTTAGAAATAATGCCACCTTGCCGCGGTCATGGAGGGGATGGCCTGCCAGGCGTTGCTGGATGTACCCAGGGACCAGCGGTACAACTACACGGCACTCTGGAGGCGTTTCGGTGGGAGAGGGGAGGCGCCGAGACTGCTGCGGGCGAGATTGGCCCAACGCCGCCGCCTAGCAGGAGAGCCACAGGGTCCAGTCGCCACAGACATGGCCTACTTAGCCCGCCATGGTTACCCTACTTTCCCGGAGGAGGCCCACCGGGAGACAGCACCCTGGGCCCTGGCGCTGACTGAGGTGCAGAACCACATGATGCTGGCCACGCCAGTCCCCTTGGAGCAGGCCCTGGCTCTGGCTGAGCAGGCTGATGCCGTATTCGAGGAGACCGGTGGGCACCAACGGAGGGGTGCTCCCTGCCGGACAGCAGAGGCGGCACACGGGGAATCAGATAGGGAGGATGAGACTCCAGAAGGACTCTGGAGGCCGTCGGGAAATGGGAGTGGGGCGGCCTAAAGGGGAGAAGGCTGCCCTTGAGCGACGCTACCCCCGCTCCGGAAAGCCAGAAGGAGCGATTCACCCTGCCTGCTGCCGTGGGAAGGGTTGGTCAGAGCCGGGGGTCATTTCTTCCCTGCCTCATCGAGGGCAGACCCTGCCAGGCCCTCGTCAACACCGGTTCGACCATCACCCTACTGGGGCCTGATTTCCTGCCGGGCACCGAGGCAGCCGGACCCCCAGGATGGGAAACCACCAGCCTACACCTGAGGACGGTGACAGGGCAGTATGCCTAGGTCCTCGGCAAGTGGGCGCTCACCGTGCAGTTTGCGGCTGCGAGGGTGAAACACCCCTTCTACCTCGCCCCAGTCCACGAGGACTGTATCCTGGGGTTGGACTGGTTGCAGCAGGTGGGTGGTTGCTTTGACTTGGGGAATGCAGGGGACAAGTGCAACGGTGAGATAAGCTTGCCCCTCAACGGTGAGATAAGCTCGCGGGGCGGTTCTCCAAGCAAGGGTTCTATCTCACCTACATGCAAGACTTTGATGCTTAAAATGTTTAGGGTGAACTGGAATATTGGTGTGTATTTTCTTTAAAATACCAATACAAGCAACATACAGTTTACATAATATGTTTATGTTCCCAAATTAATATTGTTTATGACCTTCACATGCGTCATGCTCCTCTGCTTTTTATGCTTAGCTACTAAAATTTCCCTTAAGTGGTAAAATTCCACATAAATATTCAATACTAAGCAGATTAAAATGTGCACAGTAAAGAGATTAATTGATTAAATCTTTTCACTAACGACCAAAATACCACAAGCTGGAAAGCGCAACATTATTAATATCTTCCGTGTCGCACTAACATTGGAATGTTTAAAGAGAAAGTGTAAAAAGAAGCGATACACAACCTGTCTCCTCTATAACTCTTCAGTTTACAGAGAAATTCTGCCAGAGCCTCACAACATTGTCCAATAACACTCTTCTTGTGTCTAATTTTTAATTAAGCAGGATTTGAGCTACAGACCATAACAAAAAACAGATTCCACCTGCGATTCGGGTGTTAACAAAACGTGTTTACAAAAAAAGTGAAATACAGTAATACTACCAGCTATATAGATATATAGATTTAGATATTTCGATCCTTAAATAAATATCATTATTAATTTCCTTAGATACGTGATTCCATATTATATTTCCGATTATAAAACAGATAATTCCGGTCCTGGAATCTGATTGGCTGACACCCTTCTGAAGCAGTGCCATAATCTTTGGTATACGCACACCCCATGCTCCTATTCTTTTTATGCTCAGCTACTAAAATTTCCCTTCAGTGGTAAAATTCCATATAAATATTCAATACTAAGCGGATTAAAACGTGCACAGTAAAGACATTAAAAGATTAAATCTTTCCACGAACCAACGCACCACGAACGCCCCTGTCGGTCATTTTGGCCAGCCAATCAAGTACCGTGGTATGATGCGTTATGACGTAGGGAAATGCCTGCAGTACGTGTTTGCACCGCGCACTTTGAATGGCTGCATCTGTATATTGCTTCGTTGCAAACCCCTATAATCAAGACTAAGAAAATTCTGGTCTGGTAGCCTATTAATGGAAGATTACTGTATTTTTTGTACAGATTACCAAACGTTTACACAAAATTTCAGATGAGGTCTTATGACAACATTTTCAAGAGTATTTGGTAATGCTACTGAAGTGGGACATGTATATATCTCACTTATCCAGCATCAAAGTATCACCACTTAAGCACATTGTGAGAGGTGTTGATGGGGTCTGTTAATTTAGCCTCAAACAAAATGCCATAGAGCTGACTTGCTTTAACAGCCCCAGTGGCTTAACGCTACATAATAAAAGGAACAACACCCGCAAACAGGACAAAGCAGACCAATGTCTGCTGCAAATCAATAGACAGAACCTAGAGGAAGACAGAGTAGTACCAGCAGTAATTACATATCTAAGAACAGGACAATCACTCAGATTGTGAAACAAACTTTCTTCTGACTGTATATAAGAGCTGGGAAACCCTTGCAGTTTGTCTGTTTTGTGGGGCAGACCCAGCGCACGTTGTTGGACTTATTGAGATCAATAAAACTGAATCTGCACAAGACTGTGTCCTGCTCCTCCGATGAAGAATTTCCCACAACACTACTGATTATACCAAATTTACAAATTGCACAAATTTACCAAATTCGCTATAGACTGCTATAAATTAGAAAGAGCAGTGATTCTAATACAGTCCCAGTATTACTACATCCCAGTGTTACAGCCATAATTATACCATGTGAATTTGAGCATTCATGCCCTAAAAAATTAAAACATTTTGGTTGCTGCATCACCATCAACAAATAAAAACAACAAAATCAAGTTTTACTTATTGCCCTTAAAAACATCACTATAAATTTCTTCATTTTTGACTTCAGTAATTAGGAACTGTGCCTAGAACCCCCAAAACATCTGTAAAGATATTAAAACATGGTCTCATCCACTATACAAAAAACTGGAATTCACAGTGTAATGATTTAAAGATTTGTTATTGTTAATTGTTTGTTTAGCCTTAAGAGTAAATACAATATATGGCATCATAAATGAGGGGAAGCCAAACTACATACCTCCAGTGTTAATTTAGTCATCAATTTTTTTTAATTTTAGTCTAGTCAACTAAATTTTTACTATAAGTAGTATTATTATTAGTTGACTAAAACCGATTAACAGTTACATTATATTCATACAGTTACAACTGTTAATACAATAGCAAATATAACTGTGGTTCTACTGTTTATTACCAGATACTGCCATTATTATACATGTGTGTATACCAGTGCACCAGTGTGTACCAGTGATGAGGTTGCTAGGATTACAGTAAATGGAACATGAATTTTTATTTCTCCATGGAATCGTTTGTCTAGCACATTGTTAAGGCTATATACTTCAATGAAACAAATCAGACACAGGACTTTTGCCTCCCACTCGGGATTTCTTTTAAGCAGCAATTTCTCGTCTCCCGACATTCCACACATTAAGTCATATCCACAGATATACCGAAACAGTAGCATACACATCTATGAGCTGCAGTGTGATTATATACAGAATAGATATACTGTATATACAGTATGATACCATATGGTTTTAAAAACACTACAGTACAGTGTGAAATATTTTTTAAAATCAAAATTTAAAGTTAAATTGTTTCCTGATCACAGAGATTTTTTCAATGTTGATGTGAAGCTGAAAGTGGCACACTGCGTTCACAACAAGCTATATCAATAAACTATTTTTTATATATCGATGTAAAAAAAATAAAGCAATGGTTGGTCCGGGAATCAAACTGGTTAACTTAACATTTACTATGTAAAGCAGTGGAACACAAACCAGGTACTGGCAGACTCCTGGTTCATCTGGTTTTTGCTCAAGGTAAGTTCTTAATCATGAGCTAATTAAGGTATCTCCCACACACGTCCTGGAGAGCCCATATCTAGTAGGTGTTGTAGATTACAAATCACCAGTTACCAACATGGAACAATTAATTTGTGATCAATATGTGATCCTAGCGTCATAGACCAGTGTTCTCTTATTAGATTACTTGCTTCATCAAAACTTCACAGGTGTTTCCAGTCTTTAAAATCAAATGACCTGTAAGACTAATTGGACTGGGGCTCTCCAGCACCAGAGTCAGACTCCCCTAAGCTACAGTACATGATTTTCATTTTCTATTTAAAGCTTTGTTTTAATTGTAAAAACTATATTTTTACATTTGCATTCAACACTTAAAACGTTGAGAGGGATTTGTCACTGTTGGCACTATCTTAGTTTGCGACTTATCCTCATTTGAGTGATTTATCTAAAATACAGTCAATTGGACTTCTGTAGTCAGAAAAACAGCTCATTATGGGATGCATACATTATATATGTATCATTTGATACAGTGTCATTACCATCTGCATCTGCTGATTGAATATCTTTTAAGAGTGGCATAGAAAGAAAGAAGATAAACATCAATGTTGATGAGAGGAATGGGATGTTCTGTATTGGGAAGTTGTTATAACACTGTAAGATAGCTAATTTTGAAACCAGGGACTGTGTGCACAGAGGTAAACAGAAGGCAATTAAACCCTTCAATTAGCAGCAAAGATTACTAGCCCAGATTAAATTAAAACCACCAACAAGTACAGGGATCCGTTAAGGCCATGGTTTAAAACCACAGGTATAAAGGATATCACTGATATATATATATATTAGGTTATACTTTAATACAATATACAGAAAGCAGTGACATATCACAGAAAATATAAGGGAATGAAGAGGAAAATGACAATGCAGAAAGAAAAAAGCAAAAGATTATCATTAGACTAAAAGTTATACTATTTTACCTCACAATTGAGAGCAATTTATTGTTTTGCTGAATTAAACATTTCAAACTAGTTTGGGAGAATTACTTTTCATATTTGTATAAACAAATAGTTCAAATCGGGTCTTAAATACATTTATGTATGATCATTATGAAGTAACAGCAACTTTTAAAGCAAGTTCGTTCATTTTCATTTTTAAACCAAACTATACCGAAATACACTGTCAGCCTGTAGAAGACGGTTTCTGAAAATGTAACCTTAAGAATTCCCTCCAGGAACACGTACAAATCCAGTCATTCAGTATGCACGAAGCATAACGCGCCATACATGCTGCGTTATACCTTGCTGTAATGTCCAGCATCCTTTTATTTTCTTAAAATACTCTGAGGCAGAACTGCACTTCGCAGTGGAAGCATGTGGAGAAACTCTGGGCTGTCAGGCAAAAAACATGGATTTGAATCCTGGCCAATGCCCACCCCATGGAGAAAGATTTTTGTGCAATAATAAAATTATACAAAAGAATAACACTGAATTTGTATACTACATTTTTATTAATGTTTATATCACAGTATGTTACATATTAAAGGGTAGGGCTGTTTCAAAAAGCAAGATTATAAAAATTACAAGTAATAGGTTTATTCCATACTGAAAAGAGAAGAAAGAAAACACAACATTTTAGCTGTGGAGCCTTCTTCGGCTGTGTTTTCTTTCTTCTCTTTTCAGCATGGAATAAACCTATTACTTGTTCCTTTGCAGCCTACACATGCAGATGCAGCTACCCACCTGAACTATATAAAAATTAGTTTATTGTTACAGTTTTATGCAAAAAAAATACAAAAAACAAAATACAAAAAATGTGTCAATAAATGTGGGCAATTAATGCTTAATCTCATAACAAAGATTAACCTAATCCACACGTGAATTTATGACAGATTACTGGAAAAATGTTTAAATCAATGCTTTGCGTTGGCTCTGCAGCTAAGGATCTGCACCTGTGGCTGAAAGGTTGACGGTTCAAATCCTGCAGCCGGCAGAGGAATCCTACTCTGTTGGGCCCCTGAGCAAGGCCCTTAACCCCAACTGCTCCAAGGGTGCAGTATAAATGGCTGACCCCAAGCTTCTCTCCCCATCTGAGTGCTCATGGAGAGTAAACTGGGGTAAGCAAAAAGACAAATTCCTAATGCAAGAAATTGTATATGGCTAATGGATAACTGTATATTGTATATGGCTATGGCTTAGTGTATATTGTCTTATATTTGTTTATTTTGTCAATTGTTAAATTAGCAACAGTATCCAAGGAGGGGCAGGGCCTGGGGTAGATCAACAGCAGTTTCATTCATGGTTCATTGGCGTTCCAAATTGAATACAATATGAAAGACATCCTCTTCAAATGTTGTTTAGTTAATTTGCTATAAAAAAGGACAGAATTATATTTCTATAATTCTATATATCTAAAACTATTATTTCTTCAGTTTTAAAAAACTCTTAACACATCTAGGAAGTATTCTCTTGTGCTAGTTAAAGCCTCTTTTAAGAAAAAGTAATTGTTTGTTAATTTTCACTTTTTAAGGCTACAACAGCAACTCGCCAACATATTTAAGATTGGTATTAATTTTTTGAATTATTAAAAAATTAAATGATTATATCCTCATCAGTGCCTGCCACGTGAGATGCCTGGTTTCAAATCCCAGCCAACGCCCATTCATGTGGGCATAACCTTTCTCCAATTATAGAATTTTATGTGTTTATCTATTTTATTTTTTAATATATTAAAATGAAAGTAGGGCTGTTTAACAAAGCAAAATTATTCCGATACATAAACAAATAGTTTATAGGTCACTGTGAATGCAATGTGCTTTTTTAGGTTGACTTATGCATTAAAATAATTTATTAATAAATTATCCATTAAAATTATATATGGCGTAATGCTAACGTCAGACTCAAGTAACTGTAATTCTACTTCAGATTTTGATTATGAGAAATATTTTACACATACTGAATTGTAAGTGGCTTTAAAACCATATGCTATCATACTGTATTTACTGTATACACAGTATATTTATACAATATACCGTTCATCCTGCAGTTCATTGACTTGTAAGCTATTGTTTCTGCATTTCTTTGGATATCACTTCATGTGATCCATGTGTATAGCACATCTGAAATTATAGTCCATATTCACATGGCCAACATTTAGAAAAATATACACACTGTGAAGTAATTAAGATCAGTTTTAAATAGACAATACCTCATAATAATAATGATAGATTTGGACCACCTTTATTGACACAATGAGCTGTAGCAAGCACATTGCGCTGCGTTTTTGCTGCTTTTATCTCAAGATATACAGTAAAATTGTTAGGCCACAGCCTTCAGGTTTTAGGGCCATGGCAAAGGCAAGGTGAGCATAAAATGCAACTTCCCTCAGGGGTCTTTGGGAACGCTTTTGAGAGATGATAAAGGAAGGAGCTTTATGAATAATGTGAGCTGAGAGCATTTATATATTATCAACCAAGAAACTGAACATTTTAAACTTTTAAGTTTAAGGTGAAGAAAGGTCTGACATGATTTGTCTTGATTTCAGCCTTTACATCAACAAAAGCTGAAATTTCAATAAGGGTGTTCAGACTTTAGATATGCACTTTAAATTGATAACATTTATAACACATTATACTTCATTTTTTTATTTTCAGATTCCAAAATTTCCTTTTAGCTACATAATTCCATATACAGTAGATTTAAAGTACAGTAGGGAAACAGATTAAATGAAGTAATCGTTTCACTAACATCTAACAAGTGCCACCTATCAATCGTCTTTGTTCAGTGAACCACACAGCCAAAGTATACCATACTATGCTGCAGAGCCTCTAATGCAGCAATGAGTATCACTGTGTATTCTGAGTTGTTACATCCGTGTCGAAAGAAAAAACATTAAAATCAGCACCTATATGCCTTTTTATAATGTCATATCATTTTCCAAAACACTTTATACCATACGGTGTCACAAGGACCCAGAGCCTACCCAGCAAGCAACAAGCGCAAGGCAGGGTACACCCTGGAGGGGTTGCCAGTCAATCGCAGGGCAAGTGCAAGTCAATCATACATGTGGACAATCTGGAGGCCACGGTAAAGGCCAAGGGGAGAAATTTGGCCCAGACACCAGGATAACTCCCTACCTTTATCGAGAAATGCCCAGGGATCTTTAATGTCCACTGAGAGTCAGGACCTCGGTTTAATGTCTCATCCAAAAGAAGGTGCCCACTACAGTATAGTGTCCCCATCACTATACTGGGGCATAAGGACCCACACAGACCGCATGGTGGGCGCCCCCCGCTGGTCCCACTAACACCATAGCAGCAACCATAGCTTCCCAGGAGGTCTCCCATCCAGGTACCTACCAGGCTCAACCCTCCTTAGCTTCAGTGGGTAGCTAGTTGAGAGCTGCAGGGTGATATAGCAGCAGGCTCCTTTTATAATGTTTTTGTGTAATTCTGTCATACATTATTTCTAGTATGGTATTACAGATTTTTGCATATAGTACCCGAAGAGCTGTCCATAGTGAGATTTCAGCAGTGTATGGGTTTTAAGTACAAGGTGCGTACAGCATGTAATGTATGTAATATTAATTAAGCTGAATAGTCCAACTGGCACATCATAACAGCCAATCACTTTGTTGTGTCAACACTGGCACCCTGTGCCACACAGCTTTGCACAACTAAGCAGTATTTCCCTTGTGCAGCCATGGCCAGTAAGAATAAACCATTGAAGACATTTCAATCACTTGCTCATGTTTAATAAATCTACTATTGTAACATGATGTCCCATATATATATATATTTTTTTTTTTTTGCATTGAACTGGATTTGGCACAAGATTTAAATTTCTTATATTATCTCATTTGTAAATACTGAGCTCTTTTCAGGTTCTTTTCACTGTAATGTTGCCAAGTAGGTTTAAATTATTTTGCCTTTTGACAAGTTATTAAATTCATTTATGACAGTGTGTAGAGTCTTTCCATAGACATATTAATGTTCCAGTAAAACACACAGTCATTTATGCACACAAAACAAAAATATGTGAAGTATGTGTTTATTTTATAGCAAACCATGCACCATGCAACACTGCAAGAGTGGGCTCTAGGCTACTGAATTGTTAAGCTATTTATTTTTATCAAAGAAATAAACAATATAAAATCTTTCCTCTAACTACATTGATTATTCTTGGAATGATTCTTTGGCACACATCTGATAATAATTTTCTTGATTGTTTTTATTTTCTATTTTCACTTTTCTAATCACTATGAAATGCTTTGGGAATATTAATGTTATTAATGATATAATTTAAAGAATGGCAGAAACTGCCTAGTAGAGAGTAGGATTCAACTTAATTTAATTCTTTACAATTGACACAGGAAAGTGCCTGACACTCTACTGAAATTACAGTGGCAGTAGCAGTGTAACATAAACTAATTACAAATATTTCTATACATCTTGCCTCAGAGCTCACAGCTTAATAAAGAGAGTTCAGTATTCTCACCAAGACAAAATCTAACTGTTAAAACTAAACACTAAGAAGGCAATATGTTCACATAAACATGTATGAATCACTTCTAGGAGTCTTCAGATTAGATGTGCATCACTTTTCACCACAGTTGGATACAACTAACTTATATTGAAAAATACAATTAACTGAAATTACGCAAATCCTCGTTTAATAATTTTATAGGCAAAGTCTAAAAGCCACAACATAGAGGTCGTGAGTTTTGAAAACAGGATTCGTTTTTAAATTTTCTATTTTGAGTTAATTACTCTCTATATTAAGTTAACTGATTTCAATTATCAGCATGGAACTGTGGGTAAGTACCCCCACAGACTCGATTAAAATGTGTTAGAAACGCACGAGTACATCATGTTGCCATGGGGCAAAAGAACAAAATACTTTCGTTATCCACAATGTTTTCGGAAAGCTTGTGCAAAACACTACCACTGTCACTGGATATTTACAGTTAACCTGCAATTTACGGTAGCCTAAGGCAATATTTCTCAAGTGGCAAAGTGTGTAAACAAGCAGTTGAACTCGTACATTAAGAAGAGGAACTTCTCTCAGACACATGACCCATACATACAGATTTAGTATAGTTAACGCCTTCTGATTCTCGTTATAATCGCCGAATTAAAATAAAAAGAAAGCATATGCACACTGAAGTTACTAAAATAAATGAATACCATACCTTCTGCAATCAGTTCTTCCACCGTAACCTGGTATCGGCCGACACCAAACACTCGTCCAATGTAACTACTGACACCGGAACCCGAACCGGACCCGGATCCTGCTCCAAGCCCCCCACTCTCCGACTTTGGCATACGAGAAAACTTCTTCATTCTTGAAAACTACAAATCGTTATATCCAGTACGTATTCTAGAGCTAATGAAACCCCCAACAGGAAATCCCGGTTTTCCCTATCTGTTCATCCCACATCTGCGGCTGTCCTTCATATTCTAAATTCCGAAACAAAATACGTATTTGTTACTAGAATGCCATAGGCGTAATAACTTCACATGCAGTGCTCAGTGCTGTTTAGAGTTTCAGTTCGGTGATCAAAAAATATTAATCGTCGATGAACGTTAATCGACAGGTTGGATGACTTTAAAAACGTCAGGAGCTAAAGAACATAATGGCTTTAGAGTAAACAGGCCTCGTGTGCAATAACATAACTAATAAATAATATTAAGTAGATTTGGGAGTGCAATATAGCTTAGCATCAATCAAAGGAAATACCTCCCCTCTCTACCACACCACGATTTCCCCACTTCCCTTTTGCACACTGTCAGCGCACAAAGACAGACAACAACAGCTACTTTTACCCTAAGGAGCACATAACCAGTCCCTTTCCACGAACTATCCCCTAAATAAATCTTGAAAAATTAATTAATATCCTGTGACATTATTTCACGTCCCATTCGGTTAAACTTCCAACTCTCTTGACTCTGCACAAATAAGTGGGTGGCTTCTTATTACCCAATACGCCTGCCTGACAACCTAACCCAGTTTTGTCTTGCCTTTCCCATTGTAATGATTGGTGTAACAACCTTACGTTCAGACATTGCCTCTCGCTGATAAGACAGGACGAATGACAGTCTATACGTCTTATCTGCTTCCTTGTTTGGTTGAGAAAGAACAGTCAGGAGGCACAGTGACAGCAAACAAAACACGCCGAAGTTAATGGTAGTGTTAAATCTAAACATCGCATGCAATTTGTTATTAAACGCTGTATAAGAGATTCAGTGTTCCTGGTGATATTTTTACAGTGAAGGGATTAATTTATCCTTAAGGTGACAATTACCAAACATTGTTAACAGTTGTTTAAAACTATCTGTAAGTGTCCATACGTGGATATTGCATATTGTAGCGTGACGGGTTCGGAGAGAGAGAGACAGAAAGAGACAACAAGCTACGACACACTGGGGTCAATTCGGATACAGTTACACAGGTATAGGGTGGTAATTGGGTACGTGGGTACTCTCTGTGGTCATTAAAAATCCCAGGGCACTTCTCGAAAAGAGTAGGGGTGTAACCCCGGTGTCCTGGCCAAATTTCCAATTGGCCCTTACTAATCATGGCCTCCTAATAATCCCCCTCTATGAATTGGCTACATTACTCTGCTCTCCTCCCCACTGATAGCTGATGTGTGGTGAGCGTTCTGGCGCACTATGGCTGCCGTCGCATCATCCAGGTGGATGCTGCACATTGGTGGTGGTGGAGGGGAGTCCCCATTACCTGTAAAGCGCTTTGAGTGGAGTGTCCAGAAAAAGCGCTATATAAGTGTAAGCAATTATTATTATTATTATTATTATTATTATTATTATTATTATTATTATTGTTATTATTAATTATTAATTACGTGTATAAAAGGGTCTAAAGCCAGTGAAACTATTTACAATCTCGCGACTATGTACACTGGTTCCCCCATTGGTCAGCTGCACTTGCCAGCAGCCCTCCTAGTCCCCGCCCTGGTCACTATTACTCCCGGCCCACCCGCGCTCTTCAGCCGCAACGCCAGGCGAGAGCGCTACACTGCCCCCACCTGAGACGTCTGGCATCCCACCTACGTCGGATAGCCCGGCTACTTCAGACACTAATTCCTCCAGCCTCTGCGTCATGGTGATCTGGCGGTCTGCCCCCTAACCCCCCCGGGCCAGTGACATCTGGACCTGACTGCTCCCCAGGTTTCACCGCACACTCCCGTTCTAGCGCTGCAGGTTGTAGACCCAGACAAGGTCCCCTGGCCTGGAAGGAGTCCCCCTGCAGCACAGGTTGTAGGATAGCTTCTGCTGCACCCCTGCATGAGTCAGGTAGCTTCTGGCAAAGCTGTGCACTCACAGAATCAGCTGCTGCAGATCCCACTCTGAATCCAGCCTGCTCTCCCCTAGGGGGCGAACCTAATGCCAGATCCATTGGGGTACACAACTCCAGGCCCAGCATGAGTGAGGCCGGAGTGCACCTGGTGGACTCCTGCAAACCGGTCCGGTACGCCTAGAGGGCGAGGGGTAAGTGGTGGTCCCAGTCCCACTGGTGTCGCGAGACCAGGGTGGTCAGTTGAGTGGAGAGTGTCCGGTTAAAATGCTCCACCAACTCTTTGCTCTGGGGATGTAACGGGGTGGTCCACGTTTTCTTAATCCCCAGGTGCTGGCACATCCCCGCAAACACCTGGGACTCGAAATTACACCCCTGATCGCTATGGAGCCTAGCTAACGTCCCTCCAACAGGGCATTGGCTATGTTGGACGTGCTCTGATCTGGGAGGGTGTAAGCCTCAGGCCACTTCGTAAAGTAGTCTACCACCACCAGGATGCAGCAGCTGCCTGCCTTAGTGTGTGGAAATGGGCCCAGTATGTCCAACTCTACCCACTCCATGGGTGCCCCCACCTGATGTTGGAGGGGCACCCGTGAATGATCAGGAGGACCATTCTGAGCAAGGCAGAGCATGCACGTCCAGTGGAAACACTCCATGTCCCAGTGGCAGAGACCCCAATAGAAATGGCCCTGGAGTCGCCGCAGGGTTTTCGTGGACCCGAAGTCCCCCACACCCGGCTGGCAATGCACCGCTTTGGGGACCGCCCCATGGAGCGACTGCTGCACCAGGTTTGCCAGGCCCACACTAAACGATCCGCTCAGAGACGTGGTTGCGGTGCTCGCTTCCCCCCACCGTGAGCGGCCTCCTCACTCTGCTCCTGGCAGATGCAGTGGCAGCAGTCTGCTGCCTCGCAGGGGCTCTGCAAGAGAATGTCTGCATTTTGGTGGCGAGACTCAGCACCGTGCATACTTCACGGTGTGAAGTCATACTCCTGCAGGATCTCAATTCACCTAGCCATTTAGCCCACTGGCTCCTTGATATTGAGCAGCCGGGTGAAGGACGCATGATCTGTCCGCAGTTTTAAATGGGTCCCGAACAGGTAGAGCTTGAAGTGGCGAACCGCTGAGACTACAGCCAGCAACTCCCTCCGGGTGATGCAATAATTCCTCTCAGCCTTGCTGAGCACCTGGCTAAAGTACAAAATGACTCTGTCCCCGTCTGACCTCTCCTGTGCTAGCACTGTGCCCACCCCCGTATCACTGGCGTCTGTATCCAGCACATAGGGCAGTGTCGGATCCGGGAAGACCAGGATGAGGGCCCCCACAGCACGCCTGGTTTCTGCCCCACACTTGGCCCTCGCATTCCCACCAATGTTGCGCTTTCGGGCTTGTGGTATATTGGTCGTTAGTGAAAAGATTTAATCAATTAATCTCTTTACTGTGTGCATTTTAATCCACTTAGTATTGAATATTTATGTGGAATTTTACCACGAAAGGGAAATTTTAGTAGCTAAGCATAAAAAGCAGAGGAGCATGACGCATGTGAAGGTCATAAACGATATTAATTTAGGAACTTAAACATATTTTGTAAACTGTATGTTGCTGGTAATGGTATTTTAAAGAACAAATATACACCAATATTTCATTTCTCCCTAAACATTTTAAGCATCAAAGTCTTACATGTAGTTCTTCTGACCATATTACTCTATCTGTATTGCTGTTTCAGTGTGAAGGTCATAAACTATATTAATTTGGGAACATAAACATATTATGTAAACTGTATGTTGCTTGTATTGGTATTATAAAGAATATAAACACCAATATTCCAGTTCACCCTAAACATTTTAAGCATCAAAGTCTTGCATGTAGGCGAAATAGAACCGTTGCTTGGAGAACCACCCTGTGAGCTTATCTCACCGTTGAGGGGCAAGTTTATCTCACCGTTGCACTTGGCCCCCGCATTCCCCCCAGCAGCCGCCCCGTCAACCGCCCGGCCTGGCGGCCTGAGAGTCAGCTCTGGCATGCTTGCCCCGACACCCACTGCTCCAACAGGCCACAGCGACGCCTGCCACTGCTGCCTCTGCTTCCCGCTCCGGTCAACCCGCGCGCCCGGACACCTCCCGTCCTGCCCACCGCTAGACTGATTCGTTCCCCCTGCCCCACCAACTCTCGCCGGCCCAAGTCAAGGCAACCACCCACCTGCTGCAACCAGTCCAACCCCAGTCCTTGTGGATTTGGGTGAGACAGAAAGCGTGTTTTACCCTCATAAACCCAAACTGCATGGTGAGCACCTGCTTGCCAAGGACCTCTCTGTCACCATCCTCAGATGCAGCCTGGTGGTTTCTCATCCTGGGTGTCCGGCTGCTTCGGTGCCGCGCTGGCCATCTCCTCCTCCCTGTCTGATTCCCTGGGTGCGGCATCCACCGCCTGGCAGGGAGCACATCTGCTGTGCCCACCGGTGTCCTTGAACACAGCATTGGCCTGCTCAGCCAGAGCCAAGGCCTGCTCCATGGAGACCAGCAAGGCCAGCATCCCGTAGCGCTGCACCTCTGTCAGCGCCAAAGCCCGGAGGAACACCTGGAGGTCTATCTCCCAGTTTGCATCTTCTGGGAGGGTAATCCTGGTGGGATAAGTAGGCCACGTCTGTGGCCACTGGCCCCAGTGACTCTCCTGGTAGGTGCCTGCATTGAACCACCATTGCCAGCAGCAGCCCCGGTGCCTCCTCTCAGAACAGCCTCAGGAAGGCCGATGCCATACCGCTGGTCCAGCAGTGCCTGTCAGGCCTTCCCCTCCAGGACAGCGGCAAGGTGGCCTGCCATCTCCACCTGGGACCAGCCGTTTGCCCAGGCCACCATCTGGAATTGGGCCTCATAAAGCTGCCATTGTACCTTCGCGTTATAGCAGCTCGGCCGCCCTGGCGCCAGCTGGTGCAGGAACGACGGCCTGGTCCCCGCTGGTCTGGCGTCTCTTTTTTGCCATGCCGGCTGGGGAGACGTGGGAAATACCCCTTCCACCGCCGGGTAGGCCACCTTCGAGTAGCCCTGATAAGGGCTGTGACCACTAGCTCCAGGCAGCTGCTTCTCGCCCCCAGAAGGTGCTTTCAGGGGTCACTCAGCTGCTGGGGGAACCAGTGCTTCTCTGAATCTGACATGACTCACCATTCACTGTCCATTCTTCCTGCTTCTGACACCAATGAGGCAAGACAGGGGCTCAGGCTCTTGTTAACTAATAACATAGCACTCTTTATTAATCAGACGTGCATCTGACACAGCAACCACAACAGAAAGAGAGAGACAAGAGGCTACAACACGCTGGGGTCAATTTGGGTACAGCTACACTGGTATAGGGCGGTAATTGGGTACATGTATAAAAGGTGAGCAAAACCAGGGGAACTATTTAGTTAAGTCGGGCGATCTCACAATCGTGTATACCGGTTCCGCCATTGGTCAGCCGCACTGGCCAGCAGCTCTCCTAGTGCCAGCACCCTAGGTTTGGAATTGAACCCAACACTGCAAGGCACCAATGCTGACCACTGTGCCATTATGCTGCCCTTTCAGGTGCTCTAATATTGTCACGTACAGTTCTTTCCGGGCCCTATGCAGACGACACGATCCAGAATAGTGAAGACACAAGGGGAAAAACGGTCATGCAGGAAAAGGGTCTGGAGACGGGGGGCGTGTCCATGCAGTGCAGGTGTCCAGGGGAAGTGAATCCAGGCAAACAATCCATGGAGGAAATCCAAACGGGAAATCAGAAACAAAGGCTGAAGTCCATAGCCAGGTGATCCATCTGGTGGGGGGGGGAACAAGAACTGGGTCAGAACCGGCGAGGGGAACTAGGAACTAGGAACTTGGAACTTGGAAGATAAAAGCATAACAGAGCCAGACGCAGCAAGACCCCTGGCTCTCACGATGTGGAAATCAATGAGGAACCAGGAGTAAGGTCCGTGTCTAGCTTTTAAGGGGGAGCGGGATTAGGGACCAGGTGCAGACAATGGGGCATAACAAGGAAGGGCTGGAGCGTCCTTAAGAGGAGGGGTTAGCGATCGTGACAAATAAATGTCTTCAAACACTGAATTGTCTTAAATTTAAAAGCCCAGACTTGGGGTGCAATGTGCGTGGAGTTTGTATGTCCTCCCTATGTTTATATGGGTTTCCTCTGGGTACTCATGTATGTGAAGTAAGTGAAGGAAGCGTCTTGTTCCAAAGTAAAATGCTGTTATCGTAGCTCAAAGACTCATACTGTTGTATTTTACTCAGTTGCAAGGGAGATCAACAAACATAATGTCAACAAGTTGCAAAATTATGTTTGTTTTCTGTAGCATAATTTTACTTTAAGAGATCATTTATGTTTGGAATATAGTAACTTCTTTGTTTGTTTTAAGTGATTAAATTTGGATATCATCAATAAAGTACAGCCAGAAATCCATGAGATAGGGAGTGTCATAAGTTTGCCCAGTGCGACCTTAGCCACTTAGTTATCTTTTAAGAATTTTTCAATAATGCTTTTTGAAAGGTAGTACAGTGGTACAGTGGTTAATATTACTATCTCACAATGCTGGGGCACTGCATTCAATTCAAGCCCTAGGGTGCCATCTGTGTGAAGTTTGTATATTTTCCCCATGCTTTCATGAGTTTCCTCTGGGTGCTCTGGTTTCCTCCTAAGGTCCAAAGATGTACTGATAGGTGTTGGCTTCTGGGAAAATTGGCCTTGGTGTGAGTGAGACACGTCTGTCTATGTGTGCCCTGAAATGGATGACTTCTGCATTCAGGGTGCATCCTGCCTTGCACCTGTTGATTGCTAAGAAAGGATCAGGCTCTCCTATGACCTTGAATTGGATGAAGCGGTTAGAAATGAAAAGATTTGTTGTTTTTTTTACAACATACTCTGGGTAGTATATTTTAAATAACCACACAATCATTTATGTAAATTTACACCTCTTAAATTCCCCAATTCCTCTAATATATTGGCACTTAATCTTAGTTTTTTTAGTTTGTAATTTGTGATTTCATGATTTCTGTAACTGAATCAAATTCCCAAATTACTCCAGGCTAAAGATACATTTCTTATAAATTCCCGTTTATGACATACAGTATATTCTGTTCAGGAATCTTGTTTTTAACTGCTTAGTGTTGTGTGCTGTGGTATGGTGTACAAAACTGAATTGTAGTTGAGTCATAGATTATATGTTGCATTAGCAAGTAAAGATTCATATTTTAACTCATGTAAAGAAAGCAAAAATAACATAATAAAGACACATTTTTACATTTGTGATGATGGAGACATAAAATGGATTTGGCTTCAGACATTTTATTTCATTTTTGTCTTATATTGATCAGACTTAATCACTCTATGTATTTCTAATTAAACAAACAAACAAACATTGTGAGATGTGCATCTTGCTTCTCTGTAACAATGTTCTTATCTCCAGCTGGTGCATGTGCATGAAGAAAAAAGAATCTACAATGGAGATGGAACAACAAAGCACATGATTATACAATGAGAGAAAGAATTAGATATTATGCTGAAAGAAACCAATGTGTTTCAGAGAATGGCACCATCTCCTAGTTTAACAACACTGGAACCTTTTATTTTGTTCTTTTGACATCAGTAAATGCAAATATGTATAAAGCATTGATCTCCTAATAATAAAACTAAATAAAGTCTTTCTTTAATAAAGACTAAAAGTCTTTACCATTATAACACAGAAAATGATCTTAGTTCATTTCAAGTAACATTAAAACAAATTATGTCCAGTCCAACTGTTGCTATTTGCTGTATGCCCTGGCAGTTACAGCTCAAATCTTTGAAAACATATCAGCATTAGTATTAATCTAAAACATATTATGTGAATGTGGGTGGAAATATATTTATTTTAAACTTCCGTTTATGACTAAAGAAAGTGTCAAAGTGAAATGGCTTCAACGACATACAGAGCCAAAAAGTTTGGTACTGTCCGTTTCTTTTAGGAGAACGATCCGAAACACACAGCAGCAAAGGCAAGGCTTAAAGCAGAGGGAGTAAACTGGGTGAAAACACCAGCTGAATCCCCAGATTTAAATCCAATTTAGGTGGTTTGGCATTCCCTGAAAGACTATATTCTATTATAAATATTTCTTCGCAGCCTGTAGGAAGACACCACATACGCGTAACAATCTTTGAAGACTACCAGGACAGTAAAAAAGAAAGCGGTAAGACAGATAAAAAGAAAAGTTTATTTTGACATGTGTTCCACAACTGCTGAATACTATTGTGTGACGTTATTTCTTACATGTATTTTTAAATAGTTTAAATGCTATTGGCTTGTGAACAGCATTCCTGTATCCCAGTGAATAGTGTCACATTAAATAGAAGCACGAGAAAAAGAGATTCAGATCGCAAAGCTGTATCAGTCTTCTGTGTAAAAAATCGGTTTGAACATCATAGGAGCTGTTTTTAATATGCTGCTGAGTAAAGAACATTTTGCCCATCAGTCACAAGAAGGAGGAGGGATTGTACGTGCAGTGCATTTGCATAGATGGGAAAGCCAGAGCCGATCACTAGACCGCTCTTCTGTTTCATAATCTTGTGACTTTCGAAATTGACTGGGGGTGGACCAGATCCGTAATTTTCAATAGGTCCAGAGGCAAAAGGGCCTTGCCTTGCAATCTCCGGGAAACCATTATAGGCATGGTGAATCGGAGATTCTCAAAACTTACTTTGTATGATTGGAAACAAATACGCGATCGGATCAACGAAATGCTTTGAAGAAAGAGGTGCTCTTTTCCTCTGGTTTAACAGTCTGTGCAGCAACAAAACAATCTATTTAAACAAGAAAGTGGTGTTACTGTTATGTTCCACATCCCTCCTCTAGAGGGCGCTCCTACCCCTTTCGGTTATGATTAATTTCTATTATTTCCTGGTGTGTCTCATTTGCTTTTTGGTTAAAAGCCTAGCATTTCTGCAGTTCTTGGCTCAGTATTGGAAGATGGACGCCACAAGGCTTGCCTATTTTCCGGGTTCTCCGAATGCAGGCTTTTTCCCCGGCGTCCCAACCTCCTGGGTCCGGGATGCAGAGTACCTGGTTCTGTTATGTTTTTAGTTCCTGTTCCTGTGCCGGTTCCGACCCGGTTCCCCATTTTAACCATTTGTCTTGGATGGATCTCCCAACTCCTGGATTATGGACTGCGCCCCAACTTCCCTTTGGATTTCTTGGACTTGGTTACTACCTCATATCCCCTGTGCACCTGCTCACTACAGTTCATTCCCTCTTGTGGAAATATTATACCTAAATAATATTCCCAATCAGCCAATTTTCTTTGTGGTCTGTGGTTAGGTCCGAAGGGGCTGTGGATTTGAACACGGATATGAGGAACCACATATCCTAAATAACATGAGCCAGACCACTGGGCTGGCAACCATGGGTAGGCTTGTTTTCCTCAAATGAAATATGTTCCGTTTGGCGCTCCCCATGCCTCTGAAAATAAGAAGCTAATACCGAATTGTGGGGTGTGCCGATCCCATCCTGGAATTTGGAAGGTAGAGGTGGATATATTTGCAGCGATGGTAAGGTTGCAACGACTCCATCCAACCAAGTGCAGACCATTAGTGTGCTGAAAACATGTTTCCCTCACGTTCCTTATTTAGAGTCAGGTATGGTGGTGTATAGCTTCTGTTATATTTAGGAGCGTAAGAGCCTGTGAAACTCGTGGGCTCTAAGCCTCGCTCCTGTAGATATTGTAATGTTGTGCAGGTTAAAGTCGTGTTATGGCAACCCCCATAGTTTGTCATATTAAAATCTCCTAAATTATCCCTCCAAATGATCATGACTATGACTTCCTCGCGACGCCAAGGAATGGCTCCCATAGGAAGTCCTCCCTGTACATATTTGGGTAATGCGGCACACACCCAGCAGGCACTTTGGTTGGTTTTCTTAGCTGTCAGATAGGAGAGGCCTAAAAAGGAATTAATTCCATGTTCTCTGTGGGAGAGATGATCATTAATTCCTGCGGAACATAGTCCTACAGCAACAATTTTCGTTATTAACAGAAATGATTTCATTCTGAGTCTGTAAATGGGGATGAGGTCGGCAGTGTGGCGCGTGGATCCAGCGATCTTTTCCTTCCACTTGAACCGCAGACTCGGTTGTCAACAGGATCTGGTAGGGTCCGTCCCACCAGGGCTGGAGAAGGAACCTGTGAAGGAAATTTCCTGATCCACACCCACTCTCCTGGGATGAGGTTGTGCCCTCCTTCAGGTGGTGGTCCCCACGCCTCCAGGACCTGCTCGCAGGCTCCTTGGGTGGCCTCTGTCAGCAACTTGCAATAATACAAAGGAATGGTTGATCCATCTGAGGAAACCCCAGTCTCAGCACCTGTAAGAGAGCTTGTTTCAAATTATTACAAGTGGCTTTTGCTCCGGGAACCAAGGCAATCTTGTCCTTGTACTGCACTCCCCCCTTAAGCAGATCTGTTAAGAGTTGTGCTCACCCTGTAAAAACATTGCACCCAGGCCCTGTTAAAATTTCACAATGCTAGACACAAAAGGGCCTTATCATAACTGCTTCTATTAGACACTCTAAAGCTGAAGCAACTCAGACTTGTGGGTTTCCTCGTCAGGGGAAGCACTCAGAATACCATCAACATACTGAGTGATCACAGCCAGTTGAAGCCAAGTGATACCCTGTTCTGGATAGTCATTCTTTGTAATACATAATATTCCAACCCAATAGATCTGGAATAAAACCACCCATTAAAATCTGGTACTCGGCAAGTAAAACTTGCTGTCCCAATACTCCTGTGGCCTCCTGCCGTCTTCCCATAAACATTAATCTATAGCACACTGTTGAACAGAGGAGTGAAACAAGCATGACAGTAGTGCTCCAGTATCCCCTAACAGAGAAACCAGTACATTTTTAACCACTGGACTGGGACAGACTTAGGGAGGCTACAAGGGATTTACAGGATCTAATCGTTAGGTAAACAGATTTTCTCACAAGACGTTATTCTCCTCAGTCTCGATTCTAAACCTACAGCGTTTCAGCATGTCTGGTTTCGAGACATTCGAATAAAACCAAATTGTTTCCACTATTGCAACTAATTGTATAAAAATACAAAAACTGTTTAACTACTTTTACGTCCACCTGTACTGTACTTTACGTTTCAGACGCTCTTATATTTGCCAATCTCCTTAAGTTGATTTTCGTCAAGTCTCTTACGTCTCTAGCCAGTCCCGCTGGCTAAACACACTCACACCGTCTTTTAGTATACCAAAACTCACAGTTACACACATACATGCCGGCACACAAATTAATAAAACACACATACACATCGAGAATATATTTTTCTCTTCGTACTACAATGTGCTGTATTCTTGTTTTACTTCTACATTAATCCTTTTTATTCCTGAAGCGCACTCCACGTTCGCTGCATTTCTAATTTTGGGTGCGGTACTTTAGCCCACCGGTCAATATCTTCCGGTTTTGGATTTGATCGTATGGGGGAATCAGGGAAGGTAGGTGCGAGTGCAGACCCCCCCGACGGGGTGCGAGACAGTGTTAGAGTGGGGGTGTCATCAACGGCGCCAGCCCCTGCTACATCAAGTCCTTTCCCACTTCGAGTGAGAGTACAGATCTGCGGGCACCCTCCATCTAACAGGGGAGACCCTGATCCGTCTTTATCACACTCATACCGTTATCCCAATCAGACCCCCCATCTCCATATGGCCACTGTGGGAATTGATCCCAATTATTTTCGTTTCCTGCCTGTTTGTTCCCCTGTGGGAGAGCAGGATATAACTTAGTCGCCGGCTGTAGCACATTTACCAGTGCAGCGTGACTAGAAGTTAATTCCTTCTTTAGTTTCTCATTCTCCTGTACTGCATCTTTTAGCTTTTTTTTTCTACTCTTTCGTAGCGAGTAAAGTATCTTTTCTTCCGGGTTTTTGCTTTCCCCGTAAACTCACTTTTAAGTCACATCCCAATTTCTTTTTTTTTTTCTCATGTATCTGCCACCACTGGTGCCGGCCGTGCACCAGGGTGGGAGCTACATGCTTGTGCTTTTGCCAATCAATACTCATATGCTTTCTTTACAGGCGTCTTCGCCCCAAATTCCCTCTGACAAACTCAGCTTTTCCCATATTTTTCTCCTTCTTTTCCGTCAACTTACACTTTTCCGATATATAAACGGACCCTTCCACCACTTTCTCAAACCCTCAGTTAGCACACATGTTCGGTCTCTTTTACTTTTGTCGTGTGTGAGGTAACAGCTCATACAGTAAGGGGATGCTTTCACTTGAAAAACCTGTGCATTCCTGCACTCATTCAGCCAAGGGCGTCTGTCACCTCCAGATCTAAATGCCTCTCAGAGACTTTAGAGGACTTACACCACACTGTTCATAGGTAAGAAACGAGACCTCGAAAACCCCCTTTCTTGATCAGTAATTCACCATCCCCAGAACGCCAGCATCGCTGCTTTTGCCCCGGGGTGGACTTACGCACTGAGCTCAATCAGGGCGATTCTCGGGTCTCAACGTCCTTTAAATCCTGCTACTTAATGCTTTGCTCTTTTATTATGAGGTGTGTTTATGTTAGTGTCGTGCATGCTTATATGTATTTCACAAACAAGGAAAACACCAAAAACATACATACATACATATATATATCTCTTCTACTCCTGTTTCCTTTAAAACAAAAAACCACGCCACACCAATCCGTGCACGATCAAGGTGTAGCTAATCTCAGGACCCCGGGCGCAATTAAGGCCCACACCAATCCTGGATTATACGTGCATTTAATGTACCACTCAGCTCCAGAACCCCGGGCGCAATTAAGGCCCACACCGATCCTGAGCCACAGAACTCCGGGCGCAATTAAGGCCCAAACCAGTTCTGACCTTCAGAACTCCGGGCACAATTAAGGCCCACACCAGTCCTGAATTACGTGCATTTAATGCACCACTCAGCTCCAGAACCCCGGGCGCAATTAAGGCCCACACCGATCCTGAGCCACAGAACTCCGGGCGCAATTAAGGCCCAAACCAGTTCTGACCTTCAGAACTCCGGGCGCAATTAAGGCCCACACCAGTCCTGAACTACGTGCATTTAATGCACCACTTGCTCTAGAACCCCGGGCGCAATTAAGGCCCACACCAGTCCTGAGCCTCAGAACTCCGGGCGCAATTAAGGCCCAAACCAGTTCTAACCTTCAGAACTCCGGGCGCAATTAAGGCCCACACCAGTCCTGAACTTCACGGTAAGGGTCCAAAACCCGTTCAAAAACTCCACGCGCAATTAAGGCATACACCAGCTTCGAACGCCTGTACACAATACCGCGGAACCCCTGCCAGACCAAATTCTGGGCTTACAGCAAACAACCCATTACATACACCGGTGTCTTCCCCGGGCCAGAGGAATTCAGAAACTCACAGGTAAAGTGTGTGATACAGTTCACTGATTTGTGGTTCATAGTTTTATAACTTTACGGATAGTGTATAAATCCCACTACATGATAAAGCCAGTGTGAATTCCTTCTCAGAACGAGCTCGTCTGGTGACGAACTGGCTAAAGGGAGGTAGTGCAGTATAAAGACAAAATTGCCTTAACCCCTGCAGCAGAAACCATTTTTAATGTTTTTAAACAAGCTTTCTTGCAGGTACTGGCCCTGGACTGGATTCCATCAGACGGATCATCTGTATGTAATCTGTCTGTAAGTGAAAGAAATGGGTTGAGAGCTGCTGTGCTGGCACAGGAGCATGGAGATAGGCATCGTCTGGTGGGTTATTATTCAGGACCACTCGATGCGGTGGCCAAGGGGCCGTGTTTATGTGTTGTGCAGGCTACCTGCCTGGCTATATAAACTGTGAATAATCTGGAGTAGAACCAGCAGACCTAATGAAAAGATTTAATTGAAACTTGTAAATATGCTAAATGGAAAATTGTATTGATTTATATAGACTGTATACATACATTTGGTGTATGCCACAATTTTGGATGGCTGTGGAGGAATAGGGATTTCCTCAACACGGCAGGGACTCCAGTTAAGAATGCTGGGTTTGTCTCTGAACTGTTAGAAGCTTTGCAGCTACTGACTGAAGTAGCTGTGGTAAAGTGTAAATCACATAATAAAGAAATTTTTCCAGTAACTTGAGGGAACAACTTTGCAGATGCAGCTGTCAGGTGAGCAGTCCTGGTGGAGTAGGAGTAAGACTTCTGTGAAACCTCTGTTGGTGAACAGGGGACAGCTACAGGACATTCAGGCTGAGGCCTCTAAAGCAGAGAAATGGACATGGTTAGAAAAGAATATGGGGCTGCATGATGATTGGGTGTGGTGCCGCTAGCACACTGGAGCCCTGCATGCCCTCACAGCCTAATGCCCTTTGTAGCCCGACAAATGCACTCCGTCAGACACCTGAGTGTGAGTCAAATTGGTGGGGACCGGGTTTGAAGCAGTAGCCACTTTTGTGGTATCTTGATGTGATGCTTATCAGAGGAACTCAACTACAGTTCAGGTGCGGGTGCAACAGCTCAAAAGGCCTGCTCCTGAGGAACCTTTCATGTAATGGCAAATTGACAATTGTAAAGGGAAACCTTGGCTCTTATAATCTATTTTCCCAGTGTGTTGCTGCCACTGCCTCCGTGTCTACCAAACACTTGATGATGGAGATCAGCTCTCGGTGGGCACTGCCCTGCCGCTTGTATTATGATGAAGGGATGCACTTCACAGGGAAAGTGTGTCAGGCTGTGGCTGCATTGTTCGGGGTGAGATGGACTGAGATCACCCTCAGACTGCTGGAACAGTGGAACAAAGGAACGGAACTCTGAAAGATCAACGAAACATCAGACTGAAGGAACACCATGGGTAGATGCTCTGCCTATGTAGCCTGTGGGCTGGATCAAACAGAACTGTGTAACAGAGCCTGTTTGATATCATCACGGGCCAACGAACAAAACTTCCTGGAGGACCAAATCTGCTAATGGATCATTGAATAAGCTATCTCATTCTCTATTGTAGTATTGTAGGTTGTTAATTGAAGCGGTGCTAGGGGCTGGTGAACAGGTGCTGGATGTTTGGGGACCCCCAGTAGAGGGAAGACACAACCTGATACCTGGTGAGTGGGTGTGGGCGAGAAAGATGTACCCTGCCAGATGTTGCAACCCCGCTGGGGAGGGACCATATCAAGTGCAACTGACTACCGACTCTGCCATCTGAGTGACAGGATGAGATTGCTGGATCTACGCGTCGCACTGCCACCGAGCCACTGCACCAGAGACTGAGTGAACATTATTATGTTGTTACTGTTTCTGTGTTTGTTGAGCTTCCTGAGGGAGGCCGACAGTGTGCCTGTTAAGTGTAAGGAGATTTACTTTGATAAATGGGGATATGGAATCAATACTTTATCAATCAGCCACAAATAATAATCAGAGCTCATGTTGGGTTTGTATTGCCATAAAAGATGCTCATGGGAGTAATACCCTTTGATAGAGGTGATTATTTAGGTTTACTGGCATGGGTAAATAGCTCTGCTTTTAGTCTGAGTGTAACTTGAATGTATTAGAATGGAACGAACCGTATGCTCCCTGCTATAATCACAGTTCTAGACCATCCTCTATTAGGGTGATAGACAGCTGTTTAGGTGAGCGAAGATTAAGCAGTACTTGTATTCCAGACAATTCTGAGCACATTAATGACTTAGAACAGCACATTTATGATGGACAAAAATATCATAATTATAATCCAGATGATTAGGACATTGGTGCGTGGCTACAGTCTGTGCTACGAACATTGGGAGGGTCTCTTATCTAGAGGTATAACATAATTGGTAGAACAATAATGTTCTAAGGGAGGACTGAAGAATTAAGAGATAAGAGAGATGCCCAAGAAGTGGGATCATTTTCATGTTTTTGTATGTTTTTTGCAAACTATGCAGTTTAGTGGCTTGACGTACAGATGAAGCCATTCAAAATGGGTGAGGTATTTCGCGGCATACCCCGGTGGGCGTGTCGCAGTATCACGCGGTATCACGCAGTTAACGTGTGTCACGTGACTAACTATCCGGCGTCGCCTTGTAAAACCGCCAGGGGGAGCTTAACCTCTCATGTACAGCATTTGAGCCTTTAATTTTGAACTGTTTATTACAGCATGTTAATCATCAGTCATTAAAATGTTGGTATATTTTATGAAAGCAAGATTGCTCAGTTGGACAAAAGTACACAACCTACCTTTATCAGAAATATTTATGCATCAAAGCCTTTACTGAAGATATTACTGATAGTATTAATTGTATGGATGACTTTGGACAAGCTGTATACTCAAAGTATAATTTCTTTAGCACATTTGTACAAGCACTTGGAATCTGTCCAAGCCATACTTTGTCAGGCATTTTGTTTTACTTCAACGGGCATAAAAACTTCCTTGCTTTTAACAGGGCGTTTCATAATTTCTAACTACGAAAATGATTTAAAATGCGACACCTATCATTCAACTAGAGCTTAAAATATCACAAGGATCCTCAAGAGCACAGCAAAGAGTGTATTTAAAGACACTTGTATTTATCAATGCTTTCTTTTCCGTATACCAGATTTTATGGAACCACTTCAGAGGGGTGTCAGCCAGTCAGATTCCAGGAATCGGCACTTTAAAGGAAAAATACACACCAGTATTCCATTTCTCCCTAACGATTTTAAGCATCGAAGTACTTAACTAACGTGATACCGGAGTCAACAAGCATACTTTTAGAATTTGATTAAAAGGGAATATAATATGGAATCGTGTATCTCAAGAAATTAATAACGATATAATTATATTCATGTTGCAAAAGAACTGCAACGGACATAAAAACTCCCTTGCTTTTAACAGAGTGTTCCATAATTTCTAACTACGAAAATGCCAGGTGAAAGGATTTGTAAACATATTTTGTTAAAGCAAGTCAGTTTTTTCCGCAACACATAAAATACATTTTTCCAAGGAAGTTTAGCCTTTGTCACTAATGAAACCACTAAATAAAGACATAAATATAGAAATCTTAAGATTTGTTTTATTTAATGTTGGTAGCAGGATGAACTGTCAGAGTGTATATTTTGTCGCAGAGTTGCTGCAAGATGTTAACAGTGAAAAAGGTATTTAGAAATGAGTTATTTCAAGATGAAAAAGAAAACATACACGAAACATGGTTTCATTATGACCAGAATCGGTCTTGAGATATTTTTAACTTGATTTACAGTATTTGAGAGGTATGTCTTAACACCGATACTACAGTGCTTAAGTACTGCTCACGTATATGTTTCTAGGTTTATATTATGCATTTCATACGGTCAAATTACTTTTGAGCAACTAATAAGAAGCGCGAAACGGTATGCGTTTTAGTTTTAGTTTAGTTTTGTGCTGGGACCCGTGGATTGATTAGAGATATCAAGTACATACAAGTCATTTTTTAAATGTTGTAGTTCGTCTTGAAAAAATGTTACGAGTACATCATCTATCAACAATTACACAGGTTCTGTTTCCATATTGCGGATTTTGGTTACGTAATATTATTTTCTAGATTTCACATTGTGAATATATGATTTGGGCAAACAGAGCCGCAAAGAAGTACATTATTGGTTATTGTTGTTTTTTTTGCAGTTTTATCTAGAACAAGCGATGCTTAAACCTTTGTTTGATTCTTGTGAAACTATCCACACGACAGTTACAGTACCTAGGAGTTGACTTCAGTGATGTCACTGATGGGATGTTTCTAAAAATCCATCCTCTGTAAAACGTCTTCTCTAGTTGTCCTGCATATGTATTCGCTAATGAAGCTGTGTGTTCTGAGCCTGGATCTCTACATTTCTGTATGAACCAGCTTAGAGGGCTAAAGACAGCTTGTGTTTAAATTGAGTGTAAGGCAATTTATGCTTCTAAAGTCATGGTCAGCATTTATTTTTGTACTGTGCTGTAAACTTGTTCTGTGCCAAGTCACAGCGTTATAGCGTTTTTATAGCGTTATCGAATCCGGTGGCGCTGTGTGTTAGTTTCCTGACTCCCATGTCACATGGTCTGTGATTGAAACCTGTAAAACCGGTTTAATTCGTCACAGCCAGCACTCTTCAGGTGTGAGGGTCTTCTGTTCAGAATGAAACGCTAAAATGTTTGTGTATATTCTAATGGTAGTGGGGGCAGGGTGTGTGGGAACAGGTTTGGTTGAAATTGCATTGGAGATCTACTGTATGTTCTTCACACCTGAAACATTTTCTCTGAAAGCATTTTCTTCGCAGTTTAACCGATCTTGTTACAGCATGTTACAGTTTACTATTATTAACCATATTAATTTTAAGTGCTTAATGTAAAATCTTGTAAAAATATATTTTCATTGTTCAAATATACATTAAGTCTGACTATCATATAATAAGTTAAATACAAAACTAAAGAAAAAATAGGGTTAAATATAATTCAAAATATTTTGCTAACAATGTTAACTGTTTATGAATAATAAAATGTATTAACTAAGGAGTAGGATGGCACAGTTGTTAGTATGTTTTTTGTTTTGTTTCTTTTTCATAAATACAACAGTAGTACCTGATGTCTCAGTGGCTTTCAAAATTAAATTATGCATGCAAACCTGTGAACTAGAACGATAACTAAGATATCCATCCATTATATTCCATAATATCCATGAAATATATAGCGCTGAAATATGTGTGACGCAGTGGTGGCCTGACACGGTGAGGTGCCCTGGCAGCTGTATGATGCAGTGGTGGCCTGGCACGGTGAGGTGCGCTTGCAGCTATGTGACGCAGTGGTGGCCTGGCACGGTGAGGTGCGCTGGCAGCTGTGTGATGCAGTGGTGGTCGGGTATGTAGAGGTGCACTGGCAGCTGTGTGTTGTAACGCAGTGGTGGCCTGGCATTGTGAGGTGCGCTGGCAGCTATGTGGTGTTACGCAGTGGTGGCCTGACACGGTGAGGTGCCCTGGCAGCTGTATGATGCAGTGGTGGCCTGGCACGGTGAGGTGCGCTTGCAGCTATGTGACGCAGTGGTGGCCTGGCACGGTGAGGTGCGCTGGCAGCTGTGTGATGCAGTGGTGGTCGGGTATGTAGAGGTGCACTGGCAGCTGTGTGTTGTAACGCAGTGGTGGCCTGGCATTGTGAGGTGCGCTGGCAGCTATGTGGTGTTACGCAGTGGTGGCCTGACACGGTGAGGTGCCCTGGCAGCTGTATGATGCAGTGGTGGCCTGGCACGGTGAGGTGCGCTGGCAGCTGTGTGATGCAGTGGTGGTCGGGTATGTAGAGGTGCACTGGCAGCTGTGTGTTGTGACGCAGTGGTGGCCTGGCACAGTGAGGTTCGCTGGCATATAATGAATATATTTCCATGGATGTAATACAACTGTTATTATTGATCACCGAATTATTGTACTTGACATGACTTCATTCAGCCTTTCCTGAACGTCTATGACAGGCAGAGAGAGTGCTGTTTCTGGTGCGATCTTTTGCAGCTGACATTTCACTGTTTTAAACGAACAAGAAATTAGATTGCTCATAAATCACTTATTCTATATAAACACAGCGTAATTGCCCTCCGAAAATCCTCTTTTTCTTGTTCGTTTTAAGAGACCTTGATCGAAACTGATTTTAGATGTCAGAAAGGATTTATTTTCTCTGGATTTCCTACATTGCTTTGTCGAGATTTTAACTTTATATCTAACTTTATATCTAGGCTCAGATTTTAACTATAAATCGTACAGTGATTAATAGCAGTAAATATTGATGTTTTGCGCCCTCCTACCACAAAAATATATGTTTAAAAAAATGTCATGTTCCCATAAAAAAGTCATGCCTTGGAGTATAGACCCCCAAAGGAATGCCATAGACTCAAACTGCAAAATAAACACATACAGAAAGAAAGTATTTGTATTGTAATTGCAAATCCTGGTACTGTATGAGTGATTGGTATGACTTTCCTCATTACAAATCTCTTATTAGAATTTAAATTTCTCTGTAACTCCAGGTCAGAACAGAGAAAATGTAACTGCCTTAAGGAGTTTACGATTATGAAAAATAGAAGGATAAGCATGATACGTATGTCTTCTGTCATTTTCTAAGTCATGTTACTGAGCACCAAATCTTATTGAGAATATGAATCCATTTAAGGTTTATACCATTAAAGTAACGGTTTATTCCATGCTGAAAATGTTTGTACCAGACGTTTTTGAGGCCTGTTTAATTGTGTCTGAAGTCTGATGTTGTAAATTTTATTGTTAAAAAGATCCATGAAAATGTCACTACTAAAGTTAGCTGGTACTGTTGGTATTGTAAGTGGCAAGTAGAGCTCATATTTTAGATTTTGTGTAGTTGCTAGCGTTGAACTGTGTGTTGGATGCACATGAATTGAAGGAATGGGCAAACATAGCTGATGCGGATCCACAGAGCCAGCATATTAAGATGTTTATAATTAGAGGCAATTTGTTTAAATAACTAGGTATGGATACTGATGTGCAAGAGAGGTGGAAAGGCTGTTTCCTTAAGCCAGCACTATAAAATATTTTATTCTCAGTGAGATGCTGCCATTTCATAGAGGGTTTCTAACACTGTGTATAGTTCTATCCGCACAGTGGATAGAACTGGATAGAACTATACATGCGCCTTTACTTCCATTTCTAATCTCTTTATCCAGTACAGAGGATTTGGAGCCTATCCCAGTAAGCAACGGACACAAGGCAGAATACACCCTGGACATAGCGCCAGTCCATCACAGGACAGACAGACACAAACACACACACACCAGGGCCAGTTTTCCCATAAACCAATTAACTTACCAGTATGTTTTGGAGTGCGAGAGGGAGTCATATCACACATATGGAGAAAAACCATGTAACCCAGAGAGAACATGTAAACCCCACACACACAGGATGGCAGGAATTGAACCTAGGACCCCAGTGCTGCAAGATAGCAATGCTAACCACTTTGCCACCATTATAAATGGATGGATATCTTAGTTATCTTTCTAGTTCACAGGTTTGCATGCATAATTTAATTTTGAAAGCCACTGAGACATCAGGTACTACTGTTGTATTTATGAAAAAGAAACAAAACAAAAAACATACTAACAACTGTGCCATCCTACTCCTTAGTTAATACATTTTATTATTCATAAACAGTTAACATTGTTAGCAAAATATTTTGAATTATATTTAACCCTATTTTTTCTTTAGTTTTGTATTTAACTTATTATATGATAGTCAGACTTAATGTATATTTGAACAATGAAAATATATTTTTACAAGATTTTACATTAAGCACTTAAAATTAATATGGTTAATAATAGTAAACTGTAACATGCTGTAACAAGATCGGTTAAACTGCGAAGAAAATGCTTTCAGAGAAAATGTTTCAGGTGTGAAGAACATACAGTAGATCTCCAATGCAATTTCAACCAAACCTGTTCCCACACACCCTGCCCCCACTACCATTAGAATATACACAAACATTTTAGCGTTTCATTCTGAACAGAAGACCCTCACACCTGAAGAGTGCTGGCTGTGACGAATTAAACCGGTTTTACAGGTTTCAATCACAGACCATGTGACATGGGAGTCAGGAAACTAACACACAGCGCCACCGGATTCGATAACGCTATAAAAACGCTATAACGCTGTGACTTGGCACAGAACAAGTTTACAGCACAGTACAAAAATAAATGCTGACCATGACTTTAGAAGCATAAATTGCCTTACACTCAATTTAAACACAAGCTGTCTTTAGCCCTCTAAGCTGGTTCATACAGAAATGTAGAGATCCAGGCTCAGAACACACAGCTTCATTAGCGAATACATATGCAGGACAACTAGAGAAGACGTTTTACAGAGGATGGATTTTTAGAAACATCCCATCAGTGACATCACTGAAGTCAACTCCTAGGTACTGTAACTGTCGTGTGGATAGTTTCACAAGAATCAAACAAAGGTTTAAGCATCGCTTGTTCTAGATAAAACTGCAAAAAAAACAACAATAACCAATAATGTACTTCTTTGCGGCTCTGTTTGCCCAAATCATATATTCACAATGTGAAATCTAGAAAATAATATTACGTAACCAAAATCCGCAATATGGAAACAGAACCTGTGTACAACATTTAAAAAATGACTTGTATGTACTTGATATCTCTAATCAATCCATGGGTCCGAGCACAAAACGAAACTAAAACGCATACCGTTTCACGCTTCTTATTAGTTGCTCAAAAGTAATTTGACCGTATGAAATGCATAATATAAACCTAGAAACATATACGTGAGCAGTACTTAAGCTCTGTAGTATCGGTGTTAAGACATACCTCTCAAATACTGTAAATCAAGTTAAAAATATCTCAAGACCGATTCTGGTCATAATGAAACCATGTTTCGTGTATGTTTTCTTTAAAGTACCGAGACCAGCCATATACTGTATGTTTATGTTCCAAAATTAATATCGTTTATGGCCTTCACACGCGTTACAGTATGCTCCTATTCTTTTTATGCTCAGCTACTAAGATTTCCCTTCAGTGGTAAAATTCAATATCTACAACGGGCACAGTAAAGACGTTTGCAGTAAGTCTTTCTACGACAGACCAACGGACCACCAGTGCCCCTGTCGGTCAACCAATCACGCACCACGGTATTTTGCGTCATCGCGCGTCACGATGCACGACGCTGTAGCCAATTACCTCCTGTACGTGTCTGTACCGCGCACTTTGAATTGCTGCATCTGTAGGTTTTGTGTTCAGATGTATTCAAAGACGCTCCCTGTCCTTGGTCAGTAAGATAAGGGGCATGTATTTGGTAAGCTGGCTATATGCCCAGAACATGAAAAGAACTAACTGCTAACTAGTCTGCAACTTAGATATAATCAATTGGCAGGTGTTGCTGTTTTATCATTTGTTTAGAATATGTCATAGTAACTCTTTGTGTTTTAAGGTATAAAGGACCATCTTCAGCTACTTATTTTTTAAGTCTGGTGGTTGCAAGCCAGGCTTCCATATGCTTATGAATAAAGGGACTTCTGCTTCACAGACACCTGAACTTTGTCATTTGTTTGACACTACAGTACGATGCTCGTTATTGTGTGTGCTCTTACTCTTTAGACTTTATCATGGACCCTAAATGTGTTTAGAAAATAAAAACTGTTAGTATTTCTGTAATTACACAAAAGCAAACGAAGTGGTTACTGTAGAGTACTATATTGTACTTAGGTATGATTAATGATGTCTAACTAAATAACCAGTGTTTTTATTACTAAATAAACTAACTACAGTTAGTTATCGTTTATTTTGTCATTTTTTGATGAAAAAGTAAAAGTAGGTTTTGTGGTCCTCAACGAATTGCTACTGTATAAGAATTAATGAAAATAAGTTTTTCGTTCTATGAATTTTCGCTGTACGAACAGGTTTCTGGGAATAGATTTTACAAAATTTATTTGTAAAAAGAGGTACAGTTGTTGCTTAATAAGAAAAAAATTAAAAATACGTGACATTTAATCTATTAAAAAACACAACTGAATTAAAAAGACACTTCCTCAAATGATATTTTTGTGAAGACTTCCTTTCCAAGTTGACAATATGTAAAACATCTTATATTGAATTAGGTTCAGAGGCTATTAAATACAACAGGCTAAAGTGCATAACACATTTTGCAGTTCTTGAATATAGAAAAAAGAGTGCAATGATCTAAATGTTCTGTCAATGTACCATCATAGTATATTTTGAAAACTGTAAACCAAAATATAGAAAAATGCATAAAGTTTGATCTAACAAGTAAAAATATTTTACACACATTTATAATCTAAATTTACAGAAGCTTTGTTATATGTTTGATGTTTAAAACTAAAAGTATGATGTAGAAGTTTAAAAATAAAAGTACAATGTCGTACAATGCAGAGAAGCAGTGCTAGAACTGAGATAGGTAGCATTTAGTCTAAGTTATTAAAGGATTTTCCCATGTTGTCAACAACTGTAACAGAATACAAATGTTGTTAACCTATGAGGTCATTAGCAGTATACAGAATGAAGATATGCAGATCGTGTTTTCTTTTTTCAGGAATGTCATTTTGCAGGGACAGATATTAGCACATATAATGCAAATTTGTTATTCTTCTGACACTTCATATGCACACACAGGAATGGTCTGTAAGAACTGAAATAAAGAAGTCTGTTTTATATGAACTGTCTTCCGAATCAGAAGAAGAAGAAAGGCATTTAGGATTTAGGATAACTATTTTACCTGTACTTCTTTAGTTAAAAATGGGCTTTTTTGTGAAATTTATTTTTAACAAAGTGGAATGGGCTTGAAAGGAATTAGTTTTTGTCTTCTTCAGAAGTTTTCATCGATGTTATTATTGAGGCCAATGATTTACAGCACTCTTGTATTCTTATTTTTTTCCATCTCTCCTTTCAGTCATTATTCAAACAATTTACCTTTTCAAAAAATTCAAACAATCTGCCTTATTCAAACAATTTTCAGTTTTAGTAGTTGCTTCTATTTTGGGATTGAAAACAAAAACCTTGTAGTTTTTCATCTAATTAACAAAGGAAAAATGTCTTTTTATCATGACATTCCTGTAATCTCAAATGGCTTTCTCTTTTGAGAAAAAATAAATCAGTTTCTAATTTTTTCAGTTCACATCCCAATAGTATAGCTTTCTTGTCCAATTCCTCCATATTCAACTCTCATACTCCTTTAAATCTCCCTTTCCATCACTACATCCAGCTGGCTCAAAATGCTATTTTGTCTGGAGTTGCACCTTACACCCTCAATTCTTACTGGACTGTCTGGAAATGTTTTCAGTCCCTCCACCTCCCCTCTAACTTTATTTCCTTTTGATATCTTTACCAGCTTATCCTTCATGGGTTTTTGAAAGGAATCTCTAGTGGTCAGGTTAGCTGTTTAAAGTCTGCCTGAGCTGAATTTAATTCTTTAATAAAATCTTTATAGATCTACTTGTGAGTTTATATTTCATCACATTTTTTTGTCCTTACAAAACAAACAATGAAATCACACAAAGTTTTAGCGTATTGTATTAAATGTTTTAAGTTCTGTGCATGATAACTTTCCAAAGTTTGAATGTACATGAAGTTGTGACATGACAAAGCAAGTGAAAACTTTTTTTTGAACATGTATCTTCTATGTAAGACAGTTTCCAAATTACAGAAACTAAGAAACAAAATAAAATTTAACATTTTAATTATTTCTTTGCCATAAAAAAGGCTTTTTTGGTTGCCGATAGATCTTGAGGTATGGCTACAATTACATCTTTAAATGGAAACTACAATGCTCTTTTTATATTTCAGGGTTGGAAAGAATTGGTATTGATGAGTGCATTTCAAACCACAGTGAAAATAAAATGTACAGAGTAATGTGTAAAACCTCTAATTTTCATCAGGAAAGTTTCCAGGTATGCGCAATACCATATTCAGATGTAAAGAATATATCTCTTAAAATTCAAAATTCAATTCTCTCATCTTTGAGACAGTTTTAATAAAATACAACTTGTTAACTCTGCATACAGATCACGTTGGAACATTTCCGCAGTGAAATGTTTGCTGCACAGCTTAAGAGTTTTCTAAATTTACCTTACTTGGTTTCACAAAATATATTTATTGCTGAATGTACAATTAAAATTTAGAATTGCTGATCAGGTTTTACATCATGTTGTACAGAATTATAAGAAATGTTCAGAAAGAGCAACATTATCTTCTTTGCTATTTTCACTATCTTTGGATATAAATTGTCAAATAATGATTTATTCTAGCTTGCATATTTGTTCCATATTATTCACCGTCCAGGGGTAGTACACTCAAGTGCACTCCATAAGGGACTCCATTTCATAGGGGTAAGAAAAGGAGAAGAAAACCAGGAACAAGACAGGAAAGGAAGTCTGTCAGGCTGAAGCAAAGTCCAATGTAAAATGTAGGGTTGAAGATCAGGGCTGGAGTGCAGGTCTGGGAGGATCACCAGAGCTGACAGCTGTGCAAAGTCCCAGGTGCAAGCCCCCGGCCATACACAGCCCCCCATGAGAACTGCAAACCTGGCGCAGCAGCAATCCTCACCGCGAGCACACACCAAGGGAAAATGTGCCATGCCTGTGTGATGCTGTCACCAGGGAACCCAAAGCACACACCACACACCCATTGGGGTATTTCTTACTAAAATGTAAGTCTCGATCTCCATCTCTGAATAATGAAGCATTGTTGTTCCTCAAAAGCCATGAACTATGAAACTCTCTCTCATGGAGAGATACGAGTAGCACATGCACAGTCATAAAACCATCTGGCCATGAACAAAGTAGGCCTGATGATTCTCAAGTATAGAGAAGAGATTCCCCTGCTCCAGAGACAAGATTGTAAACTTGGGGTCATTATTTAGCAAGAAATGCAAGAAAAGACCTTTGTTAACCTTCAGTTTTAAGAAAATGAGAAAAAACTTAACATTTTCCATATATATTGTGGTATAATGTAGGGAGTGTCTGGTGTGGGGTCGGAGCCCTGGATTAAGGAAGACGCGTTGCCATGTAAACCACACCTGACGTGATTAAGTGAATGAACGGCAGGTGTAGAAGTAGTTTAAAGGGGGAAAGATCCAGCAGGACCTCGGCCTTGCTGTGGCTGCAGTGGTGAAAGAACAAATGAGGAGGATCTGCTGTGAGAGAGCCGGGCTAAAGCATGACAGTAGTGGGTGTCAGATGATACTAGTTGGGGCGATGTTAGAAGGGCGTGCTGCTATGTACAGTATGAGTGAGCAATGACTTGATTAGCAGCTGTAGTAACCCCATGAGGGGGTGGAGAAGAATGACAGTTTGTGAGAGAAACAGCCTGTGAGGAAAAGAATGAAAGTGTCAGTTTGTGAGGAGACTCACAGAAGAAACTGAGCTTTACGAGATCTTCTAAAGATTTAAAGGGACAGCATCCTGCTAGGGTGTGAGAGCAGGGCTGTCGTGTCTGCTGTATAAGTCAGTTGTGATTTGATTAGTGAGTTATTGTGTGTGGACCAGAGTGGGTTGTGTGGTGGAGGGACCCTCTCCCTGGCAATACATTGGTATCGGGGAAGTGAGTGGGGGTCTGTCTAGCTGCACACTCTGGGAGTGGCTGGGCACAATGAGGTGTGCCGGCAGCTGCATGGTGTAACGCAGTGGTGGCTGGGCACAGTGAGGTGCGCTGGTGGCTGGGCATGATGTGAGGTGCACTGGCAGCTGTGAGTTCACAACCTAAGGATGTGAGAGCAAAGCACCAAAGAGGTTGTGATTGTGTGTTAGAGAGGGAAAGTGTGCTGGGTCTTGGCACGGTGTGTAGTGTGGAAGAGACTCTGTGATGTAGGTAGTGTGTATTTGTGTAACCCAACCTGTTGGCATTAGAAAGAGGACGTCAGACCTGGGAGTCTGAGGCACAGGTTGAGTGTGAAACAGTGGCCTAATGGACTAGGAGCAGGAGGCTCCGTGTTGGGGTCTGGGAGCAGGAGGTTCCTAGCAGTGAGGACAATGGGATGAATTTGGTGAACTTGAGAGTCTGAAGTTAAAGGGTCCAGAAGTAACGGAATTTGGAGTCATGTATCCTGTTAGCCTGAAGAGGGGGCCAGTGTGATCACCACTCTCGGAGGAGAGTGCATGTAAGAGAAAGTAAAGGAACAGAAAAGAGCTTATAAAGGGGCATGACAGGGGAGATTGAGAGCCTGTCCATACCCAATGCAGTGTCAACTACCCCCATGGCACAACAATATATACACACTACAGCACCTGTGGGCAAACTACAGTGCGTGGGTTGTATTCGGCCTGCCAGCTAGTTTTAACTGGCCCTTGTGGTAAAAAAAAATTAGTCAATATTCGCCATATTCCATTTTGTTTGGTGCCGTTTTTTCGTACATTTCATTATTTGTGCCAGAGTAATTACCATAGTAATTCCAAACTGCATTGCGCAACCTAGGGGAGGCACCATTGTTGGTCAGAAGCCATCGCCAGTCAAAAATTTTATTACGAGCAAAACCCGCTGTTCGTGCACACAGAATGCATGAATAGTGCACTACCTAGCTAGATCGTGTCACATGAAAGGGGCCACAAGAGTCAGCAGTCTGCAAGCAGCATACCAGTTGATCGCGGCTTTGGTGTTTCATGTTTCAATGAGTGGTCATTTTGTGAGTTTTTTGTTACACGATCGCAATTGAGAGGTTTTAAATATGAGTAAAAACCGTGAAGGACATGGAGTCTACTTCTAAAGAGAAAAAGAAACACAAATCAAAAAAGTATGATGATAGTTTCTTGAAATTCAGTTCCACATGGATATTTGTGGACACTGAAGAATGTCTTCAGTGGGTTGTCTGCCTTAAAGTATTGGCTGCTGAGTGCATGCTCCCCAATAAATTGAAACGTAATTTGGAAACTGTTCACAGAAGTTTGATAAGTAAGCCTCATGAGTAATTTTCAATAAACAGAAAGCTGCTTTTTCTAACCAAACTACAATCCCCAGCAAAGTTCTTTTTTCATCATACAAAGTAGTGTACCGAGTAGCACAATGCAAAAAAACTCATACTATTGGAGTACTATGGACTAAGTAACAGAGCCCTGCGAATTCTGCTTCTCGCTACAATATCCTGCCTTTGTAAAGCTGGGTTTTCAGCACTTGCGGATATCAAATTAAAGTGATCATGAGTCAATGTTGAGAAGGAGATGCACGTTGCCATTTCAAAAATACTACCCAGTATTTTTGGTAAATTATGTTAACATAATTTATTAAACAAGCCCACCTACCCTTTAAGAGGGACAAACAAAAAGACATTGTATTTCTCCCCTTTAAAAAAATGATGTTAAATTTGTAAAATTTTAGTCATTTTATTTGCATTTTACAAAGATGTTGACTATTTTTTAACATTTTCAAATTGTTTGCACATTCAAATAATTTCAATAAAATGTGTTGTCAAGTATTTTTACTATTTTGATCAAGCTTATTGGTTTGGAAAATTATTAAAAATAATACACATTGGATCAACTTTGTTTTTATTTTGACCGATCATTTCCTTTTCAAATTTATAATCTATGTGTAAAATATTGCACTGCCATTTAACTTATTTTTGACACAGGGGAGGTATGTGGAAAATTTGACAGGTCAAGGGAGGCGTGGACCCAAAACGTTTGAGAACCCCTGTGTCACGGACGTCCAAAGGGACTAACTGTGGGGAGTAGGAGAGCGGAAAAAGACCCATATGCTTAGCGGCGAGACGGGAAAAGGCCCGGGCTCGTTAGTGCAAAGAGTTCAGGAATGCCGTATAGAAACCTATGCCCTTAGGGAGCGGACGTGGGGCGCCCTGGTGCTAGGCGGGTCTCAGGACATCCGAACATCAATGCTGAGTGAGGACAGAGTGCAAGACCCGGAAATATATAGCCCAAGGGAAAGAGAGGGACAGAAAGGACAGCAGAACTAGGGACAGGACAGAGAAGGAGCGCCCTCTGGCTGCAGAGGGTGTGACAGTACCCCCCCCCCTTCATGGGGGGCTCCCGACGCCCATACAAATAAATAAGCTGCACAGCACTGGGGGGAGGAAAAACCTCATTTAACTGAAAGGAAACCTCCGGGAATCCACGGCTGAGAGCTACCCCTTCCTCCGGGGTATAAACCTTTATTGGGTGGAGGAAGGGGGGGTAGAGAAGAGCTCCGGAGACTAAAAACAAAAAAGTACACAAGCACAAACACAACAGACAAAAACCTGGGAAAAACCAGGGAGACAAACCACACAAAAACAGGTAGGAACCAAAGTTCTGAGACAGAGAGAGCAGGGGGGACCAAAAAAGAGGGGAAACCAGGAAGAAAAAAAATCAAAACAAAAGGCAAAAAACAAAAAAAAACCACAAAAACCCCGGGGAAAAATACCGCAGACTGGGCAAATGGCACGTTCACATTCTAACGCTGATATCGGAGTGGACAACCTGAGGAAAGCCAGACCGAAGTCCGCTCACAGACACAGATGCCCGGAGTGATATCCAGCGAAAAGAATGGAGGAACGGCAGAAAGCTTACCATTCTATCACTGATATCGGAGAGAGCAAGACCAGGAAGAGCCAGGCACGAGAACCCGTTCCAGACACAGAAGCTCAGAGTGATATCCAGTAATAAGAATAGGCAAGCCAGCTCAACATTCAATCACTGATATCGGAGTGATCTACCTGAGGAAAGCCAGGTACAGGACCCACTCAAAGGCACGAAAGATCGGAGTGATATCCAGTAATTAGAATAGAGGAACTGAAAAAAAAACAGTCCAGAGAACAAGAAAAAAAAAACTGCGGCAAGACAAAAAGCGCTGCTCATGGGGTCAGTAGGGGGCTCAGCATTCTGTCACGGACGTCCAAAGGGACTAACCGTGGGGAGTAGGAGAGCGGAAAAAGACCCATATGCGTAGCGGCGAGACAATAAAAAGGCCCGGGCTCATTAGTGCAAAGAGTTCAGGAATGCTGTATAGAAACCTATGCCCTCAGGGAGCGGACATGGGGGGCCCTGGTGCTAGGCGGGTCTCAGGACATCCGAACATCAATGCTGAGCGAGGACAGAGTGCAAGACCCGGAAATATATAGCCCAAGGGAAAGAGAGGGACAGGAAGGACAGCAGAACTAGGGACAGGACAGAGAAGGAGCGCCCTCTGGCTGCAGAGGGCGTGACACCCTGCTTTACCAATTTGAGTCACCAGTAAGAGTGGATTGAAAAAACAGAAAGTTGACAGTGAATGCAGTGTTCAACAAAGAATGGACTGCAAAATACTTTTTCACAGAGATTGGAACAAAGAGATTACAAATTTTTTATTTGTAAGGCAAGTGTCGCAGTGTTCCAAGAATACAATCTCAGTTGGCATTTTTCTACCAAACATGCTAACTAAGCTAGCAATCTGTCATGTGAGAAGTGGGCTAACAGAGCTTCCAAATTAGCCGCTAGTTTAAAGGCTCAGCAAAATTTATTTTTCCACTATCTATTTCTACTATCCAAGAGGCTAGCACAATAGCAAGCTACCTGCCTGCATATAAAATTGCAAGCTGTTCTCTGAAGGAGAGCTTTTGAAGGAGTGTATGATAGAAGCCAAAGGTATTCTTTGTCCAGAGAGCAAGAACTAATTTGAGAAAATAAGTTTATCATGCAGAACAGTTACCTGTTGGGACAAGGTAATCGGTGAAGACTTGGCTTGTGAGTTGAACGTCAAGTTTCATTCAATTTTTATTTTTTTATACCACATACAGATGCAGCCATTCAAAATGCGCAGGCGATACCGCATTATTTTGCGGTGCGCTTTACGCGGTCTACCGCGAGTTACCGTAAATTCTGCTATAATACCGCAATTAAAATAATAGTATCCGGAATTTCCGCAAGGTGGAGCTAATAAAGCTCAACCTCTCATGTTTGAGCTGTCACCATCTAAGTCTTTAACGAAGATATTACTAATAGTATTAATAATGAATGACCTTGGACAAGCTGTAAACAAAGTATTGCCCTGGTCCACATTCTTTTTTTCATTGACCATCTTTGTAAAAGTAACACCACAAAATTTTGCAATCACGCATTTGTTTCCAATCAAGTACAGTAATTTTTGAGAATTGATTCACCATGCCTTTCACATGCTCATAAAAGAGATTGATTTAGGAACATAAACATATTACCGTATGCAAACTGTACTGTATACAGTATGTATATGTATATTTAATGTCTTAACTGTGCCCGTTTAAGTATTGAATATTCATATCTAATTTTACCACTGAAGGGAAATCTTAGTAGCTGAGCATAAAAAGAATAGGAGCATACTGTAACGCGTGTGAAGGCCATAAACAATATTAATTTTGGAACTCAAACATACAGTGTATGGCTGGTCTCGGTACTTTAAAGAAAACATACACACCAGTATTCCATTTCTCCCTAAACATTAAGCATCGAAGTCTTTAACTAACGTGATACCGGAGTCAACAAGCATACTTTTAGAATTTGATTAAAAGGGAATATAATATGGAATCGCGTATCTAAAGAAATTAATAATGATATAATTATATTAATGTACCGCAACACAAGAATAGTACACGCTCTACATTGTCTGTTGATAATGTTTCTGTAGTGCTTTTTCAGCCCTCTGTACGTGACCTTGCCGGTGGCGCTGTGGGTTAGGTTCCTGACTCCCATGTCACATGGTCTGTGATCAAATCCCACTGGATTTCTTTTAACAAACATTTCTTTGAAAAAATGAAATGTTTCCTGAGTCAGAGATTAATTAAAACCTCACTCACCAAACAAATTTATATTTCTAAATATCACAACATGATCGAATTTAAGTCATTTTAATAACAATGAATAGTCACCTAGGCATTACAATATAAACATTTATATTGCTTTAAACCGCGTTTAAATCGCCTTTATTTAAAACCCCTAAATAAAGCTGATACTGTTTAGACTTTTAATTATTTAAAACTGTATTACAGCAGCACAATGCACAATGCAACGTAAATCACTATCTTTGTCTTCTGTGTAATAATGTTCACCTCTCTGTCCAGCAAATTAACAATAGTAATAATAATTAACTTTATTGTATATGGCGCCTTTAAAGGTGGCTCCTCAAAGCGCTTTACAGGTTAAAAACAATAACAACAATACTATTAGGCTGGGCAAACGATTTTTTTTTTAAAGAAATACAAAATGAGATATAATGATGTGTTCCGGCTTAGACATTAACGAAGACCATAACACGTGGGCGGCGTAGAGGTTGGCTCTGGCTTTCCCATCTACTGTATACACTGCAAGTACAATCCCCCTCTCTGCAGGAGTGCTGGCTGTGACAAATTAAACCGGTTTCACAGGTATTTTCAAAGTAGAAGGAGGCGAGATTTCCAGCGAAAGACACCTCCCCCCCTCCAAAACCCAGTAAGTACAGTACTTACTAGTTAAGAAAGGCTAGGCTCCTCAATGAAATCGCTTTAACATGCTAATGCGTTGGTGTAACAGTCCAGGCGTGGCAAGCTTCTAATGTTAACCCGACTACGGCGAAAGGAACCCTTCTTTCATTGGAAGACAATGAACATATTTTAGCCCTGAATGAATTAATAGCAAACATGGTTTACATAAAAGACATTTTTCCAAGAAAGTTTAGCCTTTGTCACTAATGAAACCACTAAATAAAGACATAAATATAGAAATCTTAAGAATTTTAAAATACATGACTTTGCTAAAATTTATTTGAAAATAAAAACGATTACAAACGCCAGGGGAGAGATAGAACAGGGGAGGGATGTTGGTTTTGCATAAGGGGCGGGGCTATGGAAATGAGGTCTGTTTGGGAATGTGGAGTTACATGTTCTGGCTGTTTGTGAATTATCGTTGTTGAGTATGGAGTGTTGAGGTATTGATTTTGTGTAATTCTTTATGTTGAAAATTGAGGTGGATTTTGTTTATGATAAAGAGGATAAACTGGGATGGGAGGAGGGTTTGGATTTGTATAAGGGGCGGGATTATGATAATTGGAGGAATTTGCGAGAGTATAATGGTTTGATATATTTGATTTTGTATTGTGGTTGTTATCTATGTTTTTGGTTGGTATTATGTTTATATGGTTGTTTTTGTTGGTTGTTATTATGGTTATTAATAATACGATCTATAGTTGAAATCTGAGCCTAAATAAACAGAAAAAGCAAGTGATTAGGTTTATGAGCAATCTAATTACTTATTCGTTTAAAATGCTATATAAAATAAAGCTTATTATTAATTTGCTGGACAGAGCGGTGAACATTATTATGCATAAAATAAAGATAACGATCCTGATCAGTTTAGAAATCTGTGTACGCTGTAAGGTTTTTACTTCTTAAACTTTTAAAATACACGTTTCGAATAGAAAGAAATCCTCTTCCTGGTACAGTACTGTATGTATAGCAAACCAACACGTCTTTTTTCTCCAATCAGAGGGGTGTCAGATGGTGTCAGCCAATCACCATTCTGAAGCCCAACCATAATATCTGGTATGGGGAAACCCCAGAATTCTGTCCCATAGTTTAGACAGATGATAGATACTTTTATTGATCCCATGAAGGAAATAAAGTAAATCATTTTCATTTAAGGAAATTATAAAACACAACGTTTCGGCCGTGGAGCCTTCTTCAGGTGTGAGAAATACAGGGCAGACAGCCCCTCACACCTGAAGAAGGCTCCACGGCCGAAACATTGTGTTTTCTTTCTTCTCCTTCAAGCATGGAATAAACACATTACTTGTTCTTTGCAATTTTCAAATAGGCAGTGTCACGATCATAAGCCCCTCCAGGACACTCCAGTCCTTTCCTTGTTTATTTTTTATTTCCTGCACCTGCCTCTGGTTCCAGCCCCTTTCCTACAAAAGCCACATGCTCCTACCAATCTGGGCTCAACTTTGGAAGTTGGATGCCCGGAAGCTCGCCTATCAGTGAGTCCAGGAGAGGCTCTATGGCATAGGGTTTACAACGGCATCCTGACCACCTGGGTCCGGGGCTGTGAGTGCCTGGCCGTTACCCTTTTAATTCCTCTGACCCTTCACCAGATCCTGTTTCGGCTTTTAACTTTGTCTTGTCTTTGTCAAGGATGGATCACCCAGTTCTGGACTTGTGCCTTCCCATGGATTTCCTTACGGACCCCCTTCGGACGTGCTTGCCTTGGACACGCCCCCCAGCACCAGCGCACCTTGGACATGCCCCCCTGTTCTTCTTCCGGCTCCGATCCTAGTCTTTTTTCCCCGTGTTTGTCTCACTCCCCTCAGGATTCTGCCGTCTGCATAGGGTCCTGAAAAATGCTTCGTGACAGGCAGGACAACAGACTAGGATTGTGAGATGCATCTAACTAATGAGTGAGCCTTTACCTGCTCCCTGCCTAATAATATAAATTATAAATTTTTATCAAAGGTATACTGTACTTCTAGAATCACAGATGCTGTGATTAATCTGTAGGAAGGTAGGTCAGTAGGTCCCTTTTCAGGCCATCAAGACCTACTGGGGGAATGGGAGCAAGAGCCACCATTTTTCTCAACCATCTGACACTGGAGGTGAAGGTGATGTGGTCAGCAGTCGGCTTATTACCCCCGGAAGGATTAACCATGGTACTCATTTGGAAAGCAGGCTGCGTGGAACTGGGAGCCATCCACGGCTCCTTAGATTAATCTGTACTTGCACTAAATTGAGCTTCAACGCTAGTATTTGTACAGTTTGTATTCATAGTTTGTATTCATAATTGTACAAGTTGTCAGTTTAAAATTATACATTCAAATTTAAATAAGTACACGTTTAAAGTAAAGAAATATCACAGAGGCATGTTTATGAGAAAAACAAATTAGAAATCACATTATAGAGAAGCAATAAAGAAGGTTGCAACACATCATAACAAAAGCAAGTTCTGAATTGCACACAAAATAGTAAAAATAATAATTACATATAAAATATAATTACTGAGAAAAGTGATCCCTATTTTGACCACTGAGAGTTAGGACCTCAATTTAACATCTCATCTGAATGACCTCACCCACTACAGTATAGCATCCCTGCCACTATACTGGGGCTTTAGGACCCACACAAACCACAGAGAAGGTGCCCCCACTGGTCCCACTAAAACCTCCCATCCAGGTACTGACAAGGCTCAATCCTGCTTAGCTTCAGTGGGTAGCCAGTTGAGAGCTGCAGGGTGATGTAGCTGCTGGCTACTCTTCTGACTTCATATTTGTGATTAATTTGTTTCTAAATAGCACAAATCTTAATACCGTAGCAGACTGAAAAATTTTGCTTTGACTACTGATAGACAAAAAACCCTGTGTTCAGTGTCTTTCAGATCTTAAATCTGGTTATCACCTGGACCAATACTTTTTTCTCAGGAAACAATTTAAGCCTAGTTCAATAAGTCCACGTGCTTTTAATTTGTATAGCTATGTTGCCAGTATAACACCAGAGTGTAAATTTGTGGATCAGGTAATTATATAAATTGGGTGAGAAATGAAGAGTAAGAGAATTTAGATAATGGAATTTTACTTTTTACAAATCTTTTTTATATCATTAATTTCTGTAATTAGTGACTGATGCTTACATAGGTGTCAAGTAAGCAAAATGTGTTTTAAAGGTAACTAAGAAGACATGTGGTTTGTTGATTAATGTTATCATACACTACTTTTCTTTTTGTGTTATGACAGATTACTGTTCTGCCCTGTACACCTAGAGGGTGCTCTACTTATGTACTGTTCCTAGTACTCTGTGATTATTCATGTCTTTCGGGCGTGTCTTGTTATGTAGCCTATTTACATCCTGTGTCTGCTCCGCTCCTGGCTCAGCATTGAGGATATGGATGTCGTGAGACCCTCCTAGAACCAGGTTGCCCCACGTCCATAGCCTGAGGGCATAGGTTTCTTTACTGACATCGTCCAACCCCCAGAGCCTGGGCTAACCTCCATGTTGCCCCTTTTGCCACTACGCATAGGGTCTCTACTGCTCTCCTTGTTATGCCACGGCTTGCCCTTCCGACATCTGTGACATTTGTGCATCATTTCTTGATTTCCTGCACATTAGGAGTTCTGATGCTGGCTACAGCTGATCTGCTTGCTAAGACTTTCTGCACATAGGCCTTGGTGTCAAAAATACCCTAGCTAAGATACATTATTTCATTAATACAATCACAAGCTACAAGAGCAAAACAAGCCCTGTAAGCGCTACTGACCCCTCTCTTCCAAACAAGCTTAACACCTTCTACGCACGCTTCGGAGCTCAAAACCCTGAACCACCCACCTGGACCACTGACTCCCCTACCATCCCACCCCCCACACTATCCAAGCTAGATGTGTGGAAATCACTAAGTAGAGTGAACACACATAAAGCTGTTGGACCTGATGGTATCCCTGGCCTGGTACTCAGAACATGTGCCTGGCAGATAGCTGATGTCTGTACCAACATCTTCAACATGTCCTTGGCCCAGGCCACTGTACCTAGCTGCTTCAAGACGACCACCATCGTGCCAGTACCAAAAAAATCAGCCCCCACATGCCTAAATGACTACCTCCCTATTGCACTCACCCCTATCATAATGAAGTGCTATGAAAAACTACTTATTCCGCACATTAAAGCCAGCATTCCAAAAACACTGGATCCTCTCCAGTTTGCCTATTGCACAAACCGCTCCACAGAGGATGCAATCTCTATAGCTTTACACACCACACTAACCCACCTGGATAAAAGGAACACCTATACAAGAATGCTGTTCATTGACTTTAGCTCAGCATTTAACACCATTATACCCATAAAACTTTCTACCAAACTCAGGGCTCTAGGTTTAGATACAACCCTCTGCAGCTGGATCCTAGACTTCCTCACCAGCAGACCCCAGACTGTCAGGATTGGCAACCTCACCTCCAACACACTCACCCTCAACACCGGTGCCCCTCAAGGCTGTGTGCTCAGCCCACTGCTTTACTCCCTGTTCACCCACGACTGTATTGCTAAGTTCAGCACAAACACCATCATCAAGTATGCTGACGATACCACAGTCCTGGGCCTGATCACTGACAATGATGAGACTGCCTACAGGGAGGAGATAAAACATCTTGCAGACTGGTGCCGAACCAACAACCTATGTCTCAACATCAGCAAAACCAAAGAGCTGATTGTTGACTTCAGAAGACAAGGAAAAGTTCACTCCCCCATCTTCTTCAAAGGAGACACCTTTGCTCCTTTAAAAACTCGAACCATCTCCTTCTCTCGCCCTGCCCCCTGGTACAATGACCATCTGCGTTTCATGAAGGCAGCCTCTCGCAAACTTGAGCGTAGGTGGCGTCTTTCCGGCCTAAATGTACATTATCAGGCCTGGAGAGATTACTTATCTGATTATAAGGTTACTATAGAGTCTGCTAGATCCACCTACTTCTCTCACATCATTGAAAATCACCAAAACAATCCCAGACATCTTTTCTCCACCATCAACAGACTGCTCAAGCCAAACTGCCCCACCACATTACCTGCCTCATCACAACTTTGCAACACATTCTTAGATTTCTTTAGTTCTAAGATTGACAACATCCGGCATCACATTCTCTCCACTACGGATATAATTTCCACACCTCCTCCTTCCTCATCCAACTTCTCTGGTTCCCGTCTCTCCAGCTTCTCTCCTCTTGACTCAGCATCCCTAAACAAACTAGTTACGCGCATGAAACCCACCACATCTATTTTAGATCCCATTCCCACCACTTTATTCCAGTCCTGTTTCTCTTCTCTCTGTCCCATTGTCCTCAATATAATACATGAATCCTTGAGCACCGGCATTGTACCAACGGTCCTCAAAACTGCTGCTATTACCCCAGTGCCAAAGAAGCCTAACATGGCTCTCGACAATCTTAACAACTTTCGCCCCATCTCCAACTTACCCTTTCTCTCTAAAATTCTAGAACGTGCTGTCACACTTCAGTTACATAACCACCTCATGACAAACAACCTTTTCGAACCCCTCCAATCTGGCTTCCGTCAACTTCACAGCACATAAACCGCCCTAGTCAAAGTCACCAACGATCTCCTAATAGCTTCTGATTCTGGTTCTCTTTCCATACTCATCCTTCTTGATCTCAGTGCTGCCTTTGACACAGTACTAGTCTCTTCGAAATTGTACATTTTAGATAATACGATGCCATCATCAAAGTTTCACTGTAGGTTGTTTCATTTACTATAATATGGTGTTTACAAAACCACCAAAAACATTCATTGTTGCATTTGAAATTCAATTTCAAGTATTTGACTGGTGTATTGGCACAATTCAAAACGATGCATATCGCTTTTGTAGAAAAAACACTGGTTTCCTAGAGCTAAATCTGAAGTTTTTTAAAGTGAGTTCAATTAAGGTGAAGGAATACTATATTTATAATATAGAATTGTAACCTGTTCTTCCAGTTTGAGTTTAGCCATTGCTTCTACAGTGCTTATGTACACAGATTCCATGGTATCTGGACATAGTCTATTAACATTTTGCTGTAAATCATGCATCTTTACTAATTTTAAATTGAATTATGAAAACAATGCTGGAACATCTCTATTCTACAAAATGTTCCCCTAATTCTATCCCTCCTGTAGTATGTTTATATTATACAGACAGCGCCATTTAAATACATTAGTTTTAGTACATTGCAAACTGCCCTTACCCTAAACTATAGTGAAACTATTAGACATATATTTTTCTAAAGCTTCTTTACATAACAATTTAACAAGTTAAACAAGCTTATATTATTTGACATTCAAGGTGGTGGAATGCACACTATCAACTGAATACATTATTAGTGTAATTGTTAAAAAAAACAAGTTTTGTCAAGCAATTAAGATAATCAACGTAGTTTATTCATCCTTGCTTCCAGTGAACCAGCTTATTACACAGATACAGATGGAGATAGAGATGATGGAGATTTACGCATCATAGAATTAACCTTCAATAATATCACAGTACCAAAATTATTTTAAGAAATGTAATATATGGTCTCTTCCATAAGTGTATACTTTTAAAACCTAGTGCCCCAAAAGAGAATATTTATATCTTATAATACCAATAATATAATACTAATAAGTGACAAATGAGTGTAGCGGCAATGCTTGTTAATAAGACAGAATTAAGCGTTGGTATGCTCCTAAAAGAGGCCCCATCTCACCCTCCATCTCTGTGGTGCAGCCACAGAGAAAGAAGTCATGCAAGCTGATTTAAGAGTGTTTTCTTGTGATAAGAAACAAGCTCCCAGACGGGGATGCAATTAGCTGGGCCTGGCTATCATGATCAATGTTCATCCATTGGCGCCTATCAGTCTAGGGAGTGTCGAATGGACATCTGGACTGCATTCCTAAGTGTCAAGAGTAAATGACTTATATCTCACCTTGACCAACCAATCAGGGACTGGCAGGGCGTGGTAATACCACGTGGGTCTCCAATGCCCGCCAAACTCTCAACCAATCAGCACACATCTGGGTCTTGATCAAAAAGGGAGCGCAAGCTCAGTTCTGGGCTCTCCTTGGCCATTTTCGCGCATCCTCAGAGACAATCACGTGACAACTGCTGTTGTCTGCAAAAGGACTTGGACTTTGTTCAAAGCGCGAGGCCGAGGAACCCGTACGTACTCAGAATTCTACCAACGTGAATGCTCCGCTTGATCAACGGCAGCCTACAGTTGGACCCTCGTCGACAACCTGAATAGCTTATTTAGAAGCAGCGCTGGACCGGGAACAAACCAGTTTCTTCCCAGGCAAAAGAGTGACTTGTGAGGACTCGCGGTCACACTCTGTGCATAGAGACTTTCTACTAGCCAGCCGGACTGCTGGTAGATCCCCTCGGAGCAATGACTGCCCTGCGCCGCAGTTAGATTCCTCCGCCCGTCCTACTCCGAGCTGCACCTCGACTGGTTGGCCAGTAGCCAGAGGACGCCGTCACAACGCCCATTGGACAACCGCTGCAACAGAGGCTGTAACAGAGCCTGTCAGCTGGTTTGGTGTTCGTGCCGGGAATGCCAAATCCCAACACAGTGGATAAGTAAACCCCATGTTCTACATTGCGTCTCGAGAATTCAATTGTACCTCAACACAAGTTGTTATCAATTTAATTCATGAGTAATGTATTTACTTCCTAGTTTAGAGTAACAGTGGGTAATAACACTGATTAGCGATTTGGTAACCAAACGATATATATTGACATATATTCTCTGTTGTGTATCTCTTTGTGTTTGCATCTCTTCGAGATTATATACCTTGTATATTGATAACCCTCACCGTAAGGTCTGCCGCTCGTATCCAGGCAGACTAGTATATGTTTGGTGCACAGTTATATTAATAAATGTATCCCGTGTATTGAACCCGTGTGTGTGCGTTGTTAGTTGTTCTGACGATTGATTTTCTAAAAGCCCCGACGAACAACCTCGTGATTACTGCTACAATTAATAATTGTCTCAGTAAACCCATCAAACCACTACATTTAATGGCGTCCCTGGGTGGGCTGAGTTTAGAATGAAATGAGAATCAATCGCACAGAATAACTGATATTGCTGTGAGTTCAAGTTCAGCACAGCACCGCGGCTTCTATACGCGAATACCGGGTGTGCTGATAACTGCGCAAAGAAATCCCCCTGTTTTCTAGCGTTTAGTGTAACGTGTGCTGATTGGAAATCCATCTGCTCGGGTGTTTAAATTCCATACTGTATTTTAGTAAAAGAAAAAAAAAGTAATACTCTTAATGTTTCTCTGACGTAATGACAATGGCTGCTAAAATGTCTGAAGTGGAGTCGCTTATAAGTACTATTTCTAGCGACGACAATCCTGGTTACTGGAGCGGTATTGAAAAGTTGAACTTTGATGATATTGAGAAGCTGCAAGTAGATTTAGTAGCTAAAGTAGCGAACCAGCTTAACACAGGAGGGTCCGTGAACGCAGTTCAGGTCCTATCGAGTTTCGCCTTAAATCTAGCTAAACAGCTGGAACTGTCTTTGTCCGAGCTGACAAAGTTTCAAAAGCTTCAGGGAAAGCTAGAAAGATATAAGGCGGAGCGAGTTGAGTTGTTGGATATAATCAGAGAAAAGAGAGTGAAAAATGAGGAAAGTGAAGACAGACTCAGGGAAGTTTTAGGTAAATTAGATGACCTGTCTGCTAGAGAAACTGCGGCTGAGGTAGCTAGGAGAGACCTGGAAGCGAGCTTGAAAGAAAAAGAAAAAGAAATTGAGAGTTTAAATGAACTCAGCCAGGAAAGGCAAAAGGAGTTAGATGCTTTTGTACTGGAAGCAAAACAGGCTAGATCCCACTTGCATGCCAGCCCACCTAGCAGCCCGGAGCGCTCACCCAGCGCGCCGGGAGGAGGTTTCTCCCGGCCAGGGTCTGTGGTCGGATCGGCATGGGGGAGATCGCCGAGTCCTGCGCGAGACGCAAGGGCGATGCAATTCAGGCAGAGACCCTCTGCTCCTGATCACGGCCGTCCCCCTGCCCGCGGAGAAACCGTAAAAATTAATCTCCACTCCCTGAGGTAGTTAGCCAAAGATGTAGAAAGGTTTGACCTGTCAGTGTCAGGGAATAATGTGGAAACCTACATCGATGAGCTGAGACATACTTTGCAGTTTATGCCCGGAGCGTCCGAACAGGAAAAGGCTTTGTTAGTAAGGAAAACTACTAGCCGAGCGGTACATGAGTGGATGTCCAGACAAGGACCGGAGGTCTGTAATAGCTTTGAGGAGCTGTGTCAGGCAATGATCGGAGAATTTTCGGCTTTTATCGATCCCATAGCTGACGTGGCCGCTGCGCACCATATTAAGCACGAAAAAGCTGAAGCCCCTCGCGACTATTATGAGAGGCTTAGGCGCACTTATTTTGCAGGGCGGAATGAAGAGGGTTGTGAAGAGAACGTGAATTTCAAAGGTTTATTCATTGCTAATCTGCATCCCTCAGTCAGGAAAATGATTGTGATGCACACAGATGCAAAAGCGATGAAAATGGCTGACATTAGAAGGTTGGCTCAAAAAGCCTGGGGAGCTGAAGTCTCTGCTTCCTCAGAGCGAAAACCTGCTAAAACGGCCGTGTTCGCCACTAAAGCCAGCAGGGTTGACGACTCGCCTCAGCTCGAGGGAGCTGAGGTTCCTGAGCCCTATAAGCCCCGGCGCAAAATAGGCAGGCAGGACCGCACTAAGCGTCAGAGCCGCCGTGAGCGCTACGGGGAAGGCAAGGGCTCAGGCAGAGCCTATCATAAGGCTGGACGAAGGGAGTCGACTGCAGCCCGCCTGGCCCGGCTTGAACAAGCCCTGCTTGAGAGACCAGGACAGGGTAAACCTTCCGCACCGAATGCCGGAAGCGTGAATGAGCTTAGGGGGACCACGCCCCTTCTCACTGGAGGAGGCGGGGATCCACCCCAAACCCCTCCCTCAGTCTATCTGATTGGGTGGGAGGGTTCCTGCCTGAAAGAAGGCTGTGACTCTGAGTTGGGCGCTGACCCCGCCCCTGAAGTCAAAGGAAAGGCAGGCTTCCAACAATTCTTAGGGAATCTCAGCCAGAAAGGCAAAGCAAGGCGTATTTATATCAAGGTTTCTCTTGAAAACGTCTTAGATAGGGAAGCACTGATTGACACTGGGGCTGAAATTAGCTTGATGTCAGCCGATCTACTCAGCGAGCTCAAACGAGTAGCGAAAGGAAAAGGCATCAGACTTAAGGTAGGACCGTGTATGATAGATATTTCCAGCTATACCCAGGATCATGCCAGGATCACACACCGAGTGTGGGTGGCTCTTAGGTTCGGGCCAATGAATGTGGTGCATCCTGTTTACATCTCTAGGTTTAAAACAGAGCCACTACTCATTGGCCAAGACCTGCTTGACAGGCTGGAGCCTCTGGTGGACTGCCAGCGTGGAAAATTGTGGGCTCAGGTCAAAAACCCTAAGCCTGTCGTACAGCAAAAAGGGGGGTTCAGTGGTTATGCTGTGACCACACAGTGCCCACTGAACACTATAGCTGAGTTGGAGGTTCCACCTGGTTCCTCTGGACGAGAAATAAATGTCTCTTCTTGCTTTCCAAAACTACAGGGAAGTCCTGCCCAGGCCAGCACTCCCACGGTCTCCCAACTACAGGAGCAGTGCTCCGAGCAGCTGCTTGACCTGCCAGGTAAAGCACACCCCTTTTTCATCCCTGAAGAAGAGTGGATCTCCCTGTTTGGTAATGAATGGGAGTCCTTTCTGTGCGCCCTGGTACCTCAGGGGGACCAGGACTACCACCCCATGGTGGTGGGAGGGGTCCAGGTGGCAGAAGTGCAGGTTGACGATGTAATTATCAGCCTCAGCTCTGAGAAGTCCATAATCAGTGAAGGTCTGTTCAAGGACCTGTCGCGAAGCCGTCAGGTGACCCTGGTGATGCAGTCACAGGTTCTGTGGTGGGCACCCCCACCTCATAGGTCCATTTGGAGCAAAGGAAGTTGTGTAGCTTCCATCTCCATCGGAAAAAGGAAGTTTGCTCACTACTTCCAGGTAGCACCTCAGCTGGCCCATTCGGTCTGTATTGGTGCAGACCTGTTGGTTCGACTGGGCGCCCAGCTGGACACAGTAAACAGTGTGCTGTGGACACGGGTGAACCCAGATGCCCACTCTCTAAGCGGCGACCCCGAGAACATTCGGTCAGGTCAGACGATTCCTCAGGCCTCCCAGGTAGTAAACGAATCGGACCTGATCGTTCCTGCATCAACAGCAGGGTTTCCATGGCCTATGTTGACGGTTGCTCTTTTCGCCACGAACAGCAGGTGCTAGCAGGGGTAGGTGTAGTCTGGCAAGACAATACTCCCTGTGGGCCGACCCGCTATAAGCTAGGACCAAAGACTAGTCAGTATGCGGAAGTAGCTGGGGTGCTGATCACCCTCCAGCAGGCCCTGACAAATGGCCTTAAACAATTTGTCATCTGTAGTGACTCGAACTACGCCCGACATAGCTTCGTGTCCCATCTTCCGTATTGGAAGGGTAACGGCATGAAAAATGCCCGGGGCAAGGAAGTAAAGAACAAAGAGTTGTTCCTGGCCAGTGACAAGCTCACGATCGAGGCTGGAATGATGGTTTACTGGAGGAAGGTGAAGGGACACTCCCAGGTGAAGGGACCCGACAAAATGATGAGGGGAATGATGAGGCCGACCGGCTGGCCAAATCTGGCGCCTTAGAGGGTGATCCCTGGCAGTTCCAGCAGGAATGGCTACCCCCAGAAACCGTGGCTGAGGTCAAGGCGGTCACCCGAAGCAGGGCTAGACAGGATGTCGGAGCCGACCCTCAATCTGTAGTGCTTGGGTCACAGGGTTTTAACACCGATCTTGCGGAAATGCAGAAACAGGACCCAGCAATTGGGCAAATGTATCAGCATATCGCTGACCCAGTGCGTCAACCTCTTTCAGAGCAGGTGCTGAGCCAGTCTCCGGAGCTGAAGGAGCTGGCAGAGGTGAAAGACAACCTAAAAATTATAAAGGGGTTGTTGGTTTGTGTACCAGTTGCACAAGGTGTCCCAAAGTGGGTAGTTCCCCGCTGTCATCGGGGGGTCATGATCCAACACGCTCATGACGAACCCTGTGGGGGTCACCGGGGAATCAAGGCCACGTACGACACTATCCAGCAGGTGGCATTCTGGCCTCACATGGGCCAAGACATCGCCGCGTATGTAAAGGGGTGTCTGACGTGTAGCCAGTTCCAACCATCACGGCCCTTGCACCGTGCACCACTCCAGAAAAAGGGCATGACATTCCCCTGGTCCAATCTACAAATGGATTGGGTGGGGCCGCTGGTGAGGTCATCCAGAGGGAACAAATATTTCCTCACTGTTACGTGTGCATTCACAAAATGGATTGAGTGCCTCCCAGCACCCAACGACAAGGCAGAGACAACTGCAGTGCTGTTGGTGAACCATGTGTTCAGTCGATGGGGACTCCCCCTGACCGTGGACTCGGATCGGGGAACCCATTTCACAGCTACAGTAATGGCAACCCTGTGGAATATGCTTGGGGTCAAGGCCCAGTTGCATATCTCCTACCACCCTCAATCCTCGGGCAAGGCAGAAAGGGAAACCGAACGGTGGTTAGTATGCTCAAAAAGTTTGTCTCCACCAACAGTAGGGACTGGGACATTAAGCTGCCCCTGGTTCTGATGGCCATCCGAGCCACGCCCCATTGCTCTACGGGGGTCCCACCTTTTGAGATGATGACAGGTCGGAAGATGACTCTTCCCCTACACTGTCTCTATGGGGTGGAGGACCTGAGTACGACGGGGGCTGCTACGGCCCATCAGTATGTGTCAGACCTGCGAGCACATCTGCAGGCAACCTTTGCTTTTGCCCAGAACAATCTGGGAAGGAGTGCAGAGGGTAGGAAAGCATACTATGACCGAAAGGCAGTTAACCAGGAACTCCAAGTAGGAGACAAGGTCCTGTACTTCCAGTTTGCCAAACCCACAGGGGTGGCCCGGAAGTTCTTACCCAGTTGGACAGGACCCCACGAGATTGTCGATAAGGTATCACTGGTAGCTTATCAAATTCGGATTGAAAAGGGAAGGCAATCTCTGGTCTACAAGTGGGTGCATCGCAACCACCTCCGGTTGTATCGCCCATCTCAAATGGCGCCAGAGGACACAGAATAGGGTTAAAAGTCTAAACCCGATCAAAGAGGGGGGTGCCCCTTTGTAGTTGCAGGTAGTTAGGTACTGTAGTGTAGGTCCTGCTAGGAAAATATATTCAAAAATATAGTGGAACTGTACCATGTGCCTCATCTGTGTTCCAGAATGGGAATCCTAAAACTGCCACGGCTGGTCCTGACAGTACTGTGGATCGCCTCGACACAGCCCCTTGAAGTTGTGGAACCCGGTCCTCCTACCAGCATAGTCCTGCAGGACGCTCCCGGATTGTTGTTAACAAATTGCAGAACATATACTCAGCGAGTGTATGTACGGCTGGACCCACATGATGTGTTTCGGAAGCACATCAACATGAACAGTAGGGTGTCCTATCATGGTAGGCAGTGGGCTGGGGATACTGTATGGCATGCCCAGCTAGACACTATACACATGCTCCGCCAGCTGAGGAAGGCAACAGTCACCCAGGAGGAGATGACAGGCCTCAGTCGCCCCAAAAGGTTCTTGGGGGGTCTGATTGCTGCGGCCTCCGCCGTGGGTTTGCTATTTTCAGCGGGTCTGTTTGCTGCTAACACTGTCACCCTGACCACCCTGAGAAGGAAGGTGTCTGGGTTACGTAAGAAAATGCCAGAAATTTATGACAAGCTGTATCAACAGCAGCAGCGGCTGGAAAGCCTAGGGAAAACCTTACAGGGCACAATTTTAGCAGTAAACCTTCATGCAGCACTGTTAAATAACACCCTCCACACCGTGGGCAGGATTGTCGACGTGTTACAGTGGGACTATGCTTATGTGTAACAGGTCAGAATGCTGATGCACGATCTGCTTAGGGAGCTTAGTGCCACAGTAACTAGCCTAGCCATGGGACAGATTCCAACCTACTTGGTTCCACTGTCCTTAGTAGAAGAAGTACTGAAGACAACCACTTCCGAGATGGTGCAGCCATTGCAAGTACATCTTGCATACAGTCTAGGCAGTGCCATTCCCATACATGTCAACCCCGAAGCCAAGGAAATAGGTTTCCTGTTGAACCTTCCCATCATGAGTAGCAAGGATATCTATAGACTCAAGTCTATATTGAACGTTGGCTTCTGGAGGGGGGACATGCATGTGAAGTTGACCACCCCACCGCTCGTAGCTTACCAGGAGGATGATCCAAATTTGTACCTTGTTCCAAACCTGGAACTGTGTATATCAACCAAGGATATCCACTGGGTATGCCCAAGTAAGCCATTCCTTAGGGACACAACTCAGAGGTTGTGTGGTATCAGAAAGGGGGCTGCCACTGAAAAGTGTAAAGCCACAGTGACGAGCAAACGTGAGGTTAACGAACCCCAGGTTGAGCAGGTGGGAAAGAAATGGCTGGTCAGCACACCACAGTTAACGGTTACAATAACCTATGACAGACATGATACAGCTACCGAAGTGCAGCTACCCAACCAAACAGTTTTTCTACAAGTTCCTGAAGGGGCTATAGTGCATCTCAACGATTTAGCACTGTATCACCTGGAGTCAGAACTGTATGAAACGGAACTCGAGATTGTGGACGCTTTCAGAGGACACAGCGTTGACTTGGATGAGAGAATCCAAGAGACAGTAAGTCTTGAGGGTGTACAGGTAGTCGAATTTGTTCTCAACGACACAAACTTAAAAACTACACTGGTAGGTCCCAAGCACAGTCGTTGTGGATCCTCTGGGGCGCTAGGAACAGTAAACGTGGTCATCTTGACACTGCTGCTGGGTAGCTGGATCATGGCTGGGGTAATGTGTTGGATGCTGTTCTCTTGTATCAAAGCCTTGCGGGGTAGTTTGAATGAGACAAAGGGAGCAATGGTTTATCACCGAAATCAGGTAACCACGCCCAAACGTCTGCCTGCTGCAGAACTATCCGATACTGATAGTGAACTGCCGGAAGTTTAAGGTCTAGGGCTAATGATGACGCCCGATGCCTCATTTCTATGTACCTTATAACTGAGAGCAGGTATACGCAATGTTCTTTCCAACACTATTTCCTGTACAAATTCTCGAGTGGTAATGTGAATATTGGGTGGTAGAATCCACCGGGGTACAACAGACATCACTTAACTCTGTTTTTGTTTTGAAGGCAACAACGCCTCAGGACCTCGTGACCTTCAAAAAGGGGGGATATGTAGCGGCAATGCTTGTTAACAAGACAGAATTAAGCGTTGGTATGCTCCTAAAAGAGGCCCCATCTCACCCTCCATCTCTGTGGTGCAGCCACAGAGAAAGAAGTCATGCAAGCTGATTTAAGAGTGTTTTCTTGTGATAAGAAACAAGCTCCCAGACGGGGATGCAATTAGCTGAGCCTGGCTATCATGATCAATGTTCATCCATTGGCGCCTATCAGTCTAGGGAGTGTCGAATGGACATCTGGACTGCATTCCTAAGTGTCAAGAGTAAGTGACTTATATCTCACCTTGACCAACCAATCAGGGACTGTCAGGGCGTGGTAATACCACGTGGGTCTCCAATGCCCGCCAAACTCTCAACCAATCAGCACACATCTGGGTCTTGATCAAAAAGGGAGCGCAAGCTCAGTTCTGGGCTCTCCTTGGCCATTTTCGCGCATCCTCAGAGACAATCACGTGACAACTGCTGTTGTCTGCAAAAGGACTTGGACTTTGTTCAAAGCGCGAGGCCGAGGAACCCGTACGTACTCAGAATTCTACCAACGTGAATGCTCCGCTTGATCAACGGCAGCCTACAGTTGGACCCTCGTCGACAACCTGAATAGCTTATTCAGAAGCAGCGCTGGACCGGGAACGAACCAGTTTCTTCCCAGGCAAAAGAGTGACTTGTGAGGACTCACGGTCACACTCTGTGCATAGAGACTTTCTACTAGCCAGCCGGACTGCTGGTAGATCCCCTCGGAGCAACGACTGCCCTGCGGGCCGCAGTTAGATTCCTCCGCCCGTCCTACTCCGAGCTGCACCTCGACTGGTTGGCCGGTAGCCAGAGGACGCCGTCACAACGCCCATTGGACAACCGCTGCAACAGAGGCTGCAACAGAGCCTGTCAGCTGGTTTGGTGTTCGGGAATGCCAAATCCCAACACAGTGGATAAGTAAACCCCATGTTCTACATTGCGTCTCGAGAATTCAATTGTACCTCAACACAAGTTGTTATCAATTTAATTCATGAGTAATGTATTTACTTCCGAGTTTAGAGTAACAGTGGGTAATAACACTGATTAGCGATTTGGTAACCGAACGATATATATTGACATATATTCTCTGTTGTGTATCTCTTTGTGTTTGCATCTCTTCGAGATTATATACCTTGTATATTGATAACCCTCACCGTAAGGTCTGCCGCTCGTATCCAGGCAGACTAGTATATGTTTGGTGCACAGTTATATTAATAAATGTATCCCGTGTATTGAACCCGTGTGTGTGCGTTGTTAGTTGTTCTGACGATTGATTTTCTAAAAGCCCCGACGAACAACCTCGTGATTACTGCTACAATTAATAATTGTCTCAGTAAACCCATCAAACCACTACATGAGTATTTTGTATTAGTAATGGCAAAGTAAATCACAAATCACCATAAATTAATGATAATCTAAAAATGTCATAACAAATTGCAATTAGTCAAGAGTACAAACAACAAAGATATGAATACTTAAATATTAAAATATTAAAATTTTACAATAACTGTCACAATCATGTAATTTAAAGTCTTCATGTTATAGGCCCTCTGTGTACAGCCACGAGCGTGGTGACTGGACTGAATCCAAGTGCAAGGGACTGGAGAGTGGCGGAGACACCCAAAGAAACCTGACTGGTCGTGGATCGAATGTTCCAGTACACAGTGAAAGAGAAGTGCTAATAGAATAATAGATTACTGGTCCTATAGCCCTAGCAGGTGAGTAATGAACCTAAAAAGCAAAGCTGGAATACACATGAAGCCATTCAAAATGCAGGAGTACACTGTGGTAAAATGCGGTAGGTGTGGCACGTCACAACGCATCATACCGCAGCTATAATAATAGTATCCTGAATCACTTTGTAAAACTACCAGGTGGAGCTAATAAAGCTTAACCGCTCATGTACAGCATTTGAACTATCGCCAGAAAACGTCAGGTTTCGAATCCCAGTCACTGATGAAGGACAATCTTTTTCCAATTAAGAATTTAATTTGTATACCCTTTAGAATTTTAATAATTTTAAACTGCGGATTACAGCATGTTAATCATTAAACATTAAAATGTCGCTATATTTTATAAAAGCAAAATTGCTCAGTTGGACAAAAGTACACAACCTTTCACCTTCATGATAAATATTTTCATTTGTCTAATATATAATAATATATATAATAATATTGTATAATTTTTAGTTAAACAGTATATCAATATAATTATATTGTTATTAATTTCTTTAGATACCCGATTCCATATTATATTCCCTATTAATCAAATTCTAATAAGTATGCGTTTTTTTACTGCGATAATGAACGTAAGTATTTGCAGAAAAGGTCAAAACATTATAACATTTTACGAAGTACATAAATTTAATATAGACATAAGGAGCACATAAGAACTTTTCCAAAATAACCACAGAATATAACTGAATGCAAGACTTTGACACTTAAAATGTTTAGGAAGAAAGTGGAATACTGGTGTGTATTTTTTCTTTAAACTACCATTACCAGCCATATACAGTTTACATAATATGTTTATTTTCCTGAATTAATTTAGTTTATGAGCAATCTCTGGGAAACTAAACCATATCCCAGGCACAAGTGACTTCATAAATCGAGAAGGCATTATGCTAATTGTTTTATGCATTAGTTGAAGCCTTCTGACCAAAAAAAACTTTTTTCTGTCTCTTCCTGCTTTTTCTTACCTGTTGTGATTCTGGCACAGAATGGTTAAAAAAAATGGAAGAGGTCAGACAGCAGAGGGAAGGGGGAGTGGTGAATCTGAAACTTGTCCTGGATAAAGCGGTTAGAAAATAGGTTGATTTACACCTGTGAAAAGCATTCTAATTTTAATGCTATATGGAAGATATAATTCATAATAAATTACCTTGGACGGTCTGTAAACTGAAAATTTATAGAGGAGACACATTGAGTATTGCCTCTTTTTACACTTGGAAGAACATTCCAATGTTAATGCGACACTGAAAATATTATAAATAACCTTTTAATTCTGAAGCTGTTAACTCTGCTTCACACCTGCATGCCAAGATTATGGTTTGAAAATAAAAAAACATCAAACCTTAGATTGGATGAGAATGTCATAATCGTTTCGCAAGGATGGGAAATGTGACAATTTGTTACAGTTACCAGCAGGAGTAAAATGCCAATGTACAGATGCAACCATTCAAAACAAGCGGGGTATGCCGCGGCAAAACATGGTGGGAGTGTTAGTTCAAAGTCTTTACTGAAGATATTACTAATAGTATTAATAATGAATGACCTTGGACAAGCTGTAAACTCAAAGTATTACCCTGGTCCACATTCTTTGTAACTGTCTTTCTAAACGAAAATACTTTATTTTTTCATTGACAAAAAGTACAAATGCAGCCATTCAAAATGGGTGAGGTATTTCGCGGCATACCCCGGCGGGCGTGTCGCGGTGTCACGCGGTATCACGTGGTGTCACGTATCATTTGACGCTCTGCCGGAAACTATCCGGCGTCGCCTTGTAAAACCACCAGGGGGAGCTTAACCTCTCATTTACAGCATTTAAGCCTTTAATTTTGAACTGTGTATTACAGCATGTTAATCATCAGTCATTAAAATGTTGGTATATTTTATGAAAGCAAAAATGCTCAGTTGGACAAAAGTACACAACCTACCTTTATCAGAAATATTTATGCATCAAAGTCTTTACTGAAGATATTACTAATAGTATTAATAATGGATGACTTTGGACAAGCTGTATACTTGGAAAAATACACACCGGTATTCCATTTCTCCCTAAACATTGTAAGCTTCGAAGTCTTTAACTAACGTGATACCGGAGTCAACAAGCATACTTTTAGAATTTGATTTAAAGGGAATATAATATGGAATCGCGTATCTCAAAAATTTAATAACGGTATGATTATATCCGTGTACTGCGGCAGGGCTGTGTAGGGCTGTTTTGCCTGCCTGTTCATGTGAGCTGTCTTGTAGCCTACTGGTCTAGGTGCGTGACTACCAACTGGCAGGTTGTGTGTTCGAATCCAGCTGCTGCTGGACTTTTCATTCGTATTTATTTATTTTTTAATCGCTTAACATAAACATATTACCGTATGCAAACTGTACTGTATACAGTATGTATATGTATATTTAATGTCTTAACTGTGCCCGTTTAAGTATTGAATATTCATATCTAATTTTACCACTGAAGGGAAATCTTAGTAGCTGAGCATAAAAAGAATAGGAGCATACTGTAACGCGTGTGAAGGCCATAAACGATATTAATTTTGGAACATAAACATACAGTATATGGCTGGTCTCGGTACTTTAAAGAAAACATACACGAAACATGGTTTCATTATGACCAGAATCGGTCTTGAGATATTTTTAACTTCATTTACAGTATTTGAGAGGTATGTCTTAACACCGATACTACAGAGCTTAAGTACTGCTCACGTATATGTTTCTAGGTTTATATTATGCATTTCATACGGTCAAATTACTTTTGAGCAACTAATAAGAAGCGTGAAACGGTATGCGTTTTAGTTTCGTTTTGTGCTCGGACCCATGGATTGATTAGAGATATCAAGTACATACAAGTCATTTTTTAAATGTTGTAGTTCGTCTTGAAAAAATGTTACGAGTACATCATCTATCAACAATTACACAGGTTCTGTTTCCATATTGCGGATTTTGGTTACGTAATATTATTTTCTAGATTTCACGTTGTGAATATGATGGGATGTTTCTAAAAATCCATCCTCTGTAAAACGTCTTCTCTAGTTGTCCTGCATATGTATTCGCTAATGAAGCTGTGTGTTCTGAGCCTGGATCTCTACATTTCTGTATGACCCAGCTTAGAGGGCTAAAGACAGCTTGTGTTTAAATTGAGTGTAAGGCAATTTATGCTTCTAAAGTCATGGTCAGCATTTATTTTTGTACTGTGCTGTAAACTTGTTCTGTGCCAAGTCACATTATTTTATAGCGTTTTTATAGCGTTATCAAATACGGTGTTACTGTAGTTTCCTGACTCCCATGTCACATGGTCTGTGATTGAAACCTGTAAAACCGGTTTAATTCGTCACAGCCAGCACTCTTCAGGTGTGAGGGTCTTCTGCTCAGAATGAAACGCTAAAATGTTTGTGTATATTCTAATGGTAGTGGGGGCAGGGTGTGTGGGAACAGGTTTGGTTGAAATTGCATTGGAGATCTACTGTATGTTCTTCACACCTGAAACATTTTCTCTGAAAGCATTTTCTTCGCAGTTTAACCGATCTTGTTACAGCATGTTACAGTTTACTATTATTAACCATATTAATTTTAAGTGCTTAATGTAAAATCTTGTAAAAATATATTTTCATTGTTCAAATATACATTAAGTCTGACTATCATATAATAAGTTAAATACAAAACTAAATAAAAAATAGAGTTAAATATAATTCAAAATATTTTGCTAACAATGTTAACTGTTTATGAATAATAAAATGTATTAACTAAGGAGTAGGATGGCACAGTTGTTAGTATGTTTTTTTTGTTTCTTTTTAATAAATACAACAGTAGTACCTGATGTCTCAGTGGCTTTCAAAATTAAATTATGCATGCAAACCCGTGAACTAGAAAGATAACTAAGATATCCATCCATTATATTCCATAATATCCATGAAATACATGGCGCTGAAATATGTGTGACGCAGTGGTGGCCTGACACGGTGAGGTGCCCTGGCAGCTGTATGATGCAGTGGTGGTCAGGTATGTAGAGGTGCACTGGCAGCTGTGTGTTGTGACGCAGTGGTGGCCTGGCACGGTGAGGTGCGCTCGCAGCTGTGTGGTATGGCGCAGTTGTGGCCTGGCACGGTGAAGTGCGCTGGCAGCTGTGTGATGCAGTGGTGGCCGGGCACGGTGAGGTGCGCTGGCAGGTGGGTGATGCAGTGGTGGCCTGGCACCGTGAGGTGCGCTGGCAACTGTGTGGTGTGACGCAGTTGTGGCCTGGTACGGTGAGGTGCGCTGGCAGCTGTGTGGTGTGACGCAGTGGTGGCCTGACACGGTGAGGTGCCCTGGCAGCTGTATGATGCAGTGGTGGCCTGGCACCGTGAGGTGCGCTGGCAGCTGTGTGGTGTGGCGCAGTTGTGGCCTGGCACGGTGAAGTGCGCTGGCAGATGTGTGATGCAGTGGTGGCCGGGCACGGTGAGGTGCGCTGACAGCTGTGTGGTGTGGCGCAGTTGTGGCCTGGCACGGTGAAGTGCGTGGTCGTTACCCAGTGCACCTCTACATACCCGACCACCACTGCATCACACAGCTGCCAGCGCACCTCACCGTGCCAGGCCACCACTGCATCACACAGCTGCCAGCGCACCTCACCGTGCCAGGCCACCACTGCGTCACATAGCTGCAAGCGCACCTCACCGTGTCAGGCCACCACTGCATCATACAGCTGCCAGGGCACCTCACCGTGTCAGGCCACCACTGCGTCACACCACACAGCTGCCAGGGCACCTCACCGTGTCAGGCCACCACTGCGTTACACCACACAGCTGCCAGCGCACCTCACCGTACCAGGCCACCACTGCGTAACAACACACAGCTGCCAGCGCACTTCACCGTGCCAGGCCACCACTGCGTCACACCACACAGCTGCCAGCGCACCTCACGGTGCCAGGCCACCACTGCATCACCCACCTGCCAGCGCACCTCACCGTGCCCGGCCACCACTGCATCACACAACTGCCAGCGCACTTCACCGTGCCAGGCCACAACTGCGCCACACCACACAGCTGTCAGCGCACCTCACCGTGCCAGGCCAGCACTGCGCCACATAGCTGCAAGCGCACCTCACCGTGCCAGGCCACCACTGCATCATACAGCTGCCAGGGCACCTCACCGCATATTATGGAATACAATGGATGGATATCTTAGTTATCTTTCTAGTTCACGGGTTTGCATGCATAATTTAATTTTGAAAGCCACTGAGACATCAGGTACTACTGTTGTATTTATGAAAAAGAAACAAAAAAAACATACTAACAACTGTGCCATCCTACTCCTTAGTTAATACATTTTATTATTCATAAACAGTTAACATTGTTAGCAAAATATTTTGAATTATATTTAACCCTATTTTTTCTTTAGTTTTGTATTTAACTTATTATATGATAGTCAGACTTAATGTATATTTGAATAATGAAAATATATTTTTACAAGATTTTACATTAAGCACTTAAAATTAATATGGTTAATAATAGTAAACTGTAACATGCTGTAACAAGATCGGTTAAACTGCGAAGAAAATGCTTTCAGAGAAAATGTTTCAGGTGTGAAGAACATACAGTAGATCTCCAATGCAATTTCAACCAAACCTGTTCCCACACACCCTGCCCCCACTACCATTAGAATATACACAAACATTTTAGCGTTTCATTCTGAGCAGAAGACCCTCACACCTGAAGAGTGCTGGCTGTGACGAATTAAACCGGTTTTACAGGTTTCAATCACAGACCATGTGACATGGGAGTCAGGAAACTACAGTAACACCGTATTTGATAACGCTATAAAAACGCTATAAAATAATGTGACTTGGCACAGAACAAGTTTACAGCACAGTACAAAAATAAATGCTGACCATGACTTTAGAAGCATAAATTGCCTTACACTCAATTTAAACACAAGCTGTCTTTAGCCCTCTAAGCTGGGTCATACAGAAATGTAGAGATCCAGGCTCAGAACACACAGCTTCATTAGCGAATACATATGCAGGACAACTAGAGAAGACGTTTTACAGAGGATGGATTTTTAGAAACATCCCATCAGATATCCCATCATATTCACAACGTGAAATCTAGAAAATAATATTACGTAACCAAAATCCGCAATATGGAAACAGAACCTGTGTAATTGTTGATAGATGATGTACTCGTAACATTTTTTCAAGACGAACTACAACATTTAAAAAATGACTTGTATGTACTTGATATCTCTAATCAATCCATGGGTCCGAGCACAAAACGAAACTAAAACGCATACCGTTTCACGCTTCTTATTAGTTGCTCAAAAGTAATTTGACCGTATGAAATGCATAATATAAACCTGGAAACACATACGTGAGCAGTACTTAAGCACTGTAGTATCGGTGTTAAGACATACCTCTCAAATACTGTAAATCAAGTTAAAAATATCTCAAGACCTATTCTGGTCATAATGAAACCATGTTTCGTGTATGTTTTCTTTTTCATCTTGAAATAACTCATTTCTAAATACCTTTTTCACTGTTAACATCTTGCAGCAACTCTGCGACAAAATATACACTCTGACAGTTCATCCTGCTACCAACATTAAATAAAACAAATCTTAAGATTTCTATATGTATGTCTTTAATTAGTGGTTTCATTAGTGACAAAGGCTAAACTTCCTTGGAAAAATGTATTTTATGTGTTGCGGAAAAAACTGACTCGCTTTAACAAAATATGTTTACAAATCCTTTCACCTGGCATTTTTGTAGTTAGAAATTATGGAACGCTCTGTTAAAAGCAAGGGAGTTTTTATGTCCGTTGCAGTTCTTTTGCAACATGAATATAATTATATCGTTATTAATTTCTTGAGATTCGCGATTCCATATTATATTCCCTTTTAATCAAATTCTAAAAGTATGCTTGTTGACTCCGGTATCACGTTAGTTAAAGACTTCGAAGCTTACAATGTTTAGGGAGAAATGGAATACTGGTGTGTATTTTTTTCTTTAAAGTACCAAGACCAGCTATATACTGTATGTTTACGTTCCAAAATTAATATCGTTTATGGCCTTCACACGCGTTACAGTATGCTCCTATTCTTTTTATGCTCAGCTACTAAGATTTCCCTTCAGTGGTAAAATTCAATATCTACAACGGGCACAGTAAAGACGTTTACAGTAAGTCTTTCTACAACAGACCAACGGACCACGAGTGCCCCTGTCGGTCAACCAATCACGCACCGCGGTACCCCGTGTCATCTTACCTGCGGTACGTGTCTGTACCACTTACTTTGAATGGCTGCATCTGTAACACCACAGCATTTCGTTGATCCGATCACGCATTTGTTTCCAATCATACAAAGTAATTCTTGAGAATCTCCGATTCACCATGCCTTTTACATGTGTAGATTAAGCCGGTTCAGGGACGCCAAATATGTAATCATAGTGGCTCTCTGAAGGCACCAGTTCTGTAGGGTTTGGGCATTTACTGAGACAATTATTAATTGTAGCAGTAAATCACAAAGTTGATTCTTTTGGTGGCTTTAGAATCCAACCATGCGACATAACTCAAACAATGCGCACACACAGGTACTAATACACGAGGATACATTTATTAATACATAGAATATGCATATAAACCTAACAGATCTTATCGAGAGTGTTATCAGAATACAAAAGATATATATTCAATCAGTTACAAAGAGTTACACATCAAGAGGACATACGTTCAGTATATCATTCATTAAGACCGTTTCGTAAAGTGGACTTGGTTACAACTTCTACATTAGATACTCAAACAAGTACATAACTCTTAGGAATTAAATTGATATCAACTGGTTTGGATAACAATTGAATTCTCGAGCTGTAATGCATTGAAGTTGAATACTCATCCAATCTCTGGGGATTCAGATCTCCTGCGGGCACAAAGAAACAGTTGCAGGCTGTTGCTGTCCAATCCGCGCTCTCTGGCTCGGTGCCAGGCTGTGCTGTGCGGCTTGCGACGGTGTGCTGCTGATGCTCACTGACCGGCTAGTTAGTGTTGGCTTTAACTAGCAAAGTTTGTGCACAGGAGAAAAGATGACTGTGGGTCCCAGCAAGTCAGGAAGAGGACTGGTTCGTTCCTGATGAAGAGCTAGTTCTGAATAGTGATTCAGCTTTCCACAGTTCCGACCTGTTCACGAGGCCTGCTGCTGGTTACTCTCTGGCAACCTCCACTCTAGACTCTTAGAACAAAGGAAAGTTCTGGCGCTCGGACACACTGGCCGTTCCGTGGTTGTCCGGGCTGAGTCTCAGGATGGTCAGGAGGCGCGCTGCGAGAATGTCCTGCCCTTGGGATTCTCCTTTGAATTCCTTCTGAATCTTGTCTGAATCTTGTTGAATCTCTCAGGCTCTCTGTGTTGCCTGTTTTTACCTGGAGGAACTTCAGCTCATTGATTGGCTGAAAGTTCCATGGGCATCAGAGTCCCACGTGGGTTACTCGGCCCTAACAATCCCTGATTGGTTGATCAAGGTGAGATATGAGTCACTTAGTCCTGACACTTAGTAATGCAGTCCAGATGTCCAACTCGCACTCCCTAGACAGATAGGCGCCAATGGGTGACCATTGATCATGATAGCCAGGCTTAGCTAAGTGCATCCCCCTTTGGGAGCTGTCCTTGGACCTTAAATCACCTTGCATGAATGGTTTCTCTGTGGCTGCACCACAGAGATGAACAGAGAAATGAGGCCTAATTTGGGAAAGCTCAGAAACACTTAATTCTGCCTTATTATTAAGCCTCGCCGCTACACATGCTCATAAAAGATATTAGTTTAGGAACATAAACATATTACTGTATGTAAACTGTACTGTATATGGCTTGTCTTGGTAGTTTAAAGAAAAAATACATGCCGGTCTTCCATTTCTCCCTAAACATTTTAAGCATCAAAGACTCTATTGACTTTTTTATATTTCTAAATATCACAACATGTTCGAATCTATGGCATTTATTATTAACAGCAAATAATTTCAAACAGCTACTGACATCTTTATCATCAATACGTGAAAAAAAGTGAATCCTGTTTTTTTATGGTCTGTAGCTCAAATCATGCTTAACTAAAAATTAGACACAAGAGTATTATTGGACAATACTGTGAGGCTAAAGAAATCAATAACGATATTTATTCAAAGATCTAAATATATTTAATGCATACGCCTGACATCAGAGAGTGTGTCTACTCGCCTGTGTGGTGACATCACTGTCTTTCCCTCTGAATATCTAACAGGAACCTGTACCTTGTGGATCCCTTTAGATCTCCCTTCAGATTTAAAAGGTTATTAATAATATCTTCAGTGTTGCATTAACATTGGAATGTTCTTCCAAGTGTAAAAAGAGGCGATACGCAACGTGTCTCCTTCATACATTTTCAGTTTACAGACCATACAAGATCATTTTTTATTAATAATGTCTTCCGTATTGCATTAAAATTGGAATGCTTTTCACAGGCGTAAATCCACCTGTTTTCTTATCGCTTCATCCAGAACGGGTAACAGTTTCACAACTCACCTTCCCCCCTGCCTGTCTGACTTTCTTTTTAACCCTTCTGTGCCCAAATTTTATTTGTGGTTATTAACTATCGAAACCTGTTTTTATCGCTTTTAAAGTCATGCAATTTCTAAGTTAAGCAGGAACACATCATTACAACTAATTTTTTATTTTTTTTTAATTAAAAAATTTAATTGCCCAGCCGAAAGGGCATTTATAATATTGTGGCATTATTATATAGCATGGACACAGTGACTCAGACACTCGTTGAATGAAAAAGGGCACTTTATTTTTCTGTACAGCTTTTACAGCACCACAACCCCCCCGCTGCCGAGCGCCAGCAGAGAGAGATACACACACACTTTTTCATTGACAAAAATTAACTTTTCCAATTGCACAAAGTAAGTGTTGAGAATCTCCGATTCACCACGCTACTAATGGGTTCCCGGAGATTGCAAGGCAAGGTACTTTTGGATCTGGACCCATCAAAATTTACTGATGTGGTCCACCCCCAGTAAATTTCAAAAGTCACAAGATTTAGAAACACGAGGGCGGCGTAGCGGTCGACTCTGGCTTTCCCATCTATGCCGATGCTCTGCAAGTACAACTCCCCCTCCTTCTCTTGACTGATGGGCAACAGTTGGATATCTCTGAGAACTGTACGTTGCACTGGCATCTGTGAATTCTGCTGTGTAAATGGAGCTTCCTGGTTGAGATAGACAGCGGGGACAGCATCAGCCAAGTCCTGTGCGGTGGTGAGCATAGAGCCCGGGTTGGAGTGTCCTGAGCCGGTGTGTGCTCTGGGGGTGGGGGGCAGAGGGCTGTGTGGAGATACACCTTCCGCCAGGCACTGCAACCTGCGCAGTGGGGGAGGCACTTATCAGGAGATGAAGGTCTGTTCGGAGACAGCTGCCCTAGCATTTGACTACTGGAACAGTACCTCCGAACAGTCTCTAACCTCCAAATCCTCCCCAGTAATGAGTCGTACTGCTCCCGCTGCTGCAGAAAAGTATCCACACAGGTGCAGCTTCTACAGGTTGGCACCCTGGCCAGTGGCCGAGAGCAGAGACCCACAGCCTGTGGCAAAATAACAGAATCTATGTAAGAAATAAAATCACACAGTAGTATTCATTTTGCAAAACAGACTTCAAAATAAACTTTTCTTTTCATCCAGCATACCGCTTTCTTTTTTACTGTCCTGATAGTCTTCGAAGAGCGTTTCGCATGTGCAGTGTTTTCTTGAAGAACAGGCTGCAAAGAAATAATTATAATAGAATGTATATTTCAATACAGCAATAATACCTTGTAATATGCACTATAATCACGTATTTCAGATGAAGCCTGGTGTATTTGCTTACCCTTCGCACTTTGCAAGCCGAGGCGGCCGAAGCACCACATCTCTTCCCATAAAAGGTCTTTGTCTCCATACTAAGGTCGCTGTAGTGCAGGCTCGCAGATTTTTTTGTGATGGGAGCTCAACCCAATCCCTTGGTGTATTTATATTATATTTTCATGTATGGGTAGAATATGTTCATTGTCTTCCAACGAAAGATGGGTTCCTTTCGCCCAAGTCAGAAGACATTAGAAGCTTGCCACACCCGGATTGTTACAGTAATGCATTAGCAAGTTAAAGCAATTCCATTGAGAAGCCGGGCATGATAAATGTTTTCTTCCTTGATTTTCTGATCTGCAAGGCTGTTTGGGCGCAGTGAATGTGAATTCTGTCATTGCCAGACTGTGAAAAATAAAATAAGGGTTAAAAAGAAAGTCAGACATGCAGGGGGGAAGGCGAGTTGTGAAACTGTTACCCGTTCTGGATGAAGCGATTAGAAAATAGGCGGATTTACACCTGTGAAAAGCATTCCAATTTTAATGTGATACGGAAGACATTATTCCTAAAAAATGATCTTGTACGGTCTGTAAACTGAAAATGTATGAAGGAGACACGTTGGATATCGCCTCATTTTACACTTGGAAGAACATTCCAATGTTATTATAATAAGATATTATTAATAACCTTTTAAATCTGAAGGGAGATCTAAAGGGATCCACAAGGTACAGGTTCCTGTTAGATATTCAGAGGGAAAGACAGTGATGTCACCACACAGGCGAGTAGACACACTCTCTGATGCCAGGCGTATGCATTAAATATATTTAGATCTTTGAATTAATATAGTTATTGATTTCTTTAGCCTAACAGTATTGTCCAATAATACTCTTGTGTCTAATTTTTAGTTAAGCATGATTTGAGCTACAGACCATAAAAAAACAGGATTCACTTTTTTCACGTATTGATGATAAAGATGTCAGTAGCTGTTTGAAACTATTCAGTTATTAATAAATGCCATAGATTCGAACATGTTGTGACATTTAGAAATATAATAAAGTCAATAGAGTGTCCATAATATTACTATTTTGCTATTTTAGTTTTTCAAAGAAATGTTTGTTAAACGAAAACTCGTGGCGATAGCTGGATTTGAACAGAAGGAGCAGAAGGAGCATGTAAAAAAGTTCCCAAAATAACCACTTGTAAGACTTTGATGCTTAAAATGTTTAGGGAGAAATGAAATACTAGTGTGTATTTTTTCTTTAAAATACCAATACCAGCAATATACAGTTTACATAATATGTTTATGTTCCTAAATTAATATCGTTTATGACCTTCAGATGCGTTATGCTCCTCTTCTATTAAATTCCATATAAATATTCAATACTAAGCGGATTAAAATGTGCACAGTAAAGAGATTAAATGATTACATCTTTTCACTAAAAACCAATACACCACAAGCCCGAAAGTGCAACATTATTAATAATATCTTCCATGTCGCATTAACATTGGAATGTTTTTTTTTACAAGTGTAAAAAGAGGCGATACACAACGTGTCTCCTCTATAATTCTTCAGTTTACAGAGAAATTCAGCCAGAGCCTCACAACATTGTCCAATAATGCTCTTCTTGTGTCTAATTTTTAGTTAAGCAGGATTTGAGCTACAGACCATAACCAAAAACAGAATCCATATTTTTCTCTCTTCCGCTGCGATTCGGGTTTTAACAAAACATTTTTACAAAGTGGAATACAATAATACTACTGTAGCGGCGAGGCTTAATAATAAGGCAGAATTAAGTGTTTCTGAGCTTCCCAAATGAGGCCCCATTTCTCTGTTCATCTCTGTGGTGCAGCCACAGAGAAACCATTCATGCAAGATGTTTTCTTTTGATAAGGACAGCTCCCAAAGGGGGATGCACTTAGCTAAGCCTGGCTATCATGATCAATGGTCATCCATTGGTGCCTATCTGTCTAGGGAGTGCGAGTTGGACATCTGGATTGCATTCCTAAGTGTCAGGACTAAGTGACTCATATCTCACCTTGATCAACCAATCAGGGACCGGTAGGGCCGAGTAACCCACGTGGGACTCTGATGCCCATGGAACTTTCAGCCAATCAATGAGCTAAAGTTCCTCCAGGTAAAAACAGGCAACACAGAGAGCCTGAGAGATTCAGATTGAGATTCAGATTCAACAATTCTAAAGGGAATTCAAAGGAGAATTCCAGGGCAGGACGGCCCAGGAGCAGAAGGCTCCCAAGGGCAGGACATTCTCGCAGCGCGCCTCCTGACCATCCTGAGACTCAGCCCGGACAACCACGGAACGGCTATGAATCATCTACACTACCAGCTATATAGATACATAGATTTAGATATTAAGATCCTTAAATTAATATCATTATTAATTTCTTTAACTCCATATTATATTCCTGATTATAAAACAGATAATTCCGATCCTGAAATCTGATTAGCTGACACCCTTCTGAAGCCGTCCCATATTCTGTCATATACGCACACCCCAGAATTTTGACTTTTAACTGTGTGACAAGGAAATTTTAAAGCGTAGCTCAAAACGCTTGGATTCTCATGTATCTTTTTCTGCTGTCTTTGTTGAAGATCAAGATCCTTGTGATATTTTGAGCTCTCGTTGAATGATAAGTGTCGCATAGTTTAAATCATTTTCAATCTTAGAAATTATTAAATGCTCTGTTAAAAGCAAGGGAGTTTTTATGTCTGTTATACTAAAAGAAAATGCCTGACAAACTAGGGATTGGACAGATTTTCAGTGCTTGTACAATGGATGGAAATGTTCAAAAACAGATGCAGTCATTCAAAATGGGTGGGGTATTTCGCGGTATACCCCGTTGGGGTGTCGCATCAAAACGCAGTATCACGCGGTTTATCACGTCATTTGACGTCATGCCGGAAAGTATCTGGAATCACCTTGTAAAACCGCCAGGAGGAGCCAATAAAGCTTAACCTCTCATGTACAGCATTTGAGCTTTTAAATTTAAACTGTGTATTACAGCATGTTAATCATCAGTCATTAAAAAGTTGGTATATTTTATGAAAGCAAGATTGCTCAGTTGGACAAAAGTACACAACCTACCTTTATCAGAAATATTTATGCATCAAAGCCTCAACCGAAGATATTACTAGTGGTATTAATAATGAATGACTTTGGAAAAGCTGTAAACTCAAAGTATTACGCTGGTCCACATTCTTTCTAACCGTCATTTTAAATGAAAATACTTTTAGTTTTTTCTTTGACAAACAGGACATTAGCTAGCCAATACGATAAAGGAATGATAAAGGAATGACTTTTTTTGCTAATTTCTTTAGCACATTTGTACAAGCACTTTGAATCTGTCCAAGCCCTACTTTGTCAGGCATTTTCTTTTACTGCAACAGACATAAAAACTCCCTTGCTTTTAATAGAGCGTTTCATAATTTCATAATTAATTTTTCATAAAATCAACGCTTTCTTTTCCGTATACCAGATATTACGGAACCACTTCAGTAGGGTCAGCAAGTCAGATTCCAGGAATCGGAACTGGAATTAAAGAAAAAATACACATTATTCCATTTCTCCCTAAACATTTTAAGCATCAAAGTCTTTAGCTAAGATATGAAATAGCGTGTAAAAAAGTGGTAGTTTTAAGCTTTTCTGCCAATATAATATGGTATCGTGTATCTAAAGAAATTAATAACGATATGATTATATTCGTGTACTGCGACATTTCTTTGAAAAACTAGAATAGCAATATTATGGACAATTAATTTACTTTTATATTTCTAAATATCACAACATGATCGAATTTAAGTCATTTTAATAGCAATGAATAGTCACCTATGCGTTACAATACAAACATTTATATTGATTTAAATCACGTTTTGATTTAATCACAAACGCGTGTTTAAATATATGTGTTTTTTCACAATCAGACAAATGCAACATAAATTGATATCTTAATAAACTTTCAGCATAGCTTTCTCCCCGTTTAGATTTATTTTTCTTGGGATCTTGGGATCAAACGTGGAAAGATTAGATTGTAATGTATTTTAAATACATTTTAGAAAAGTGTAATCTTTACTAAAAAGCTGTACACCACCTGCTATAAGATACATATTGTAATACTTTCGGGCTCGGATAGGACGGACACAAGAACTCAGACTTGTGGAGTTAAATCTCAACAAAACAACAACAAATCTCAATATCTTGTACGGATTATTCGAAATACAAACCAAAAATAGCCCGCAAACTCTCTCAAATTCCTCAAATTATCATAACCCCGCCCTTTATGCAAAACCAAACCCTCCTCCCATCCCAGTTTATCCTCTTTATCATAAACAAAATCCACCTCAATTTTCAACATAAAGCATTACACAAATCAATACCTCAACACTCCATACTCAACAACAATAATTCACAAACAGCCAGAACATGTAACTCTACATTCCCAAATATACCTCATTTCCATAGCCCCCCCCCCCCCCCCTTATGCAAAACCAACATCCCTCCTCTGCTCTCTCTCTCCACTGGCGTTTGTAATCGTTTTTATTTTTCAAAAAATTTGAGCAAAGTCATGTATTTTAAAAATCTTAATTTATGTCTTTATGTAGTGGTTTCATTAGTGACAAAGGCTAAACTTTCTTGGAAAAACGTCTTTTATGTAAACCATGTTTGCTATTAATTCATTTAGGGCTAAAATATGTTCATTGTCTTCCAATGAAAGAAGGGTTCCTTTCGCCGTAGTCGGGTTGACATTAAAAGCTTGCCACGCCCGGACTGTTACACCAGTGCATTAGCATGTTAAAGTGATTTCATTGATGAGCCTAGCTTTCTTAACTAGTAAGTACTGTACTTACTGGGTGGTTTTGGAGGGGGGAGGTGTCTTTCGCTGGAAATCTCGCCCCCTCCTACTTTGAAAATACCTGTGAAACCGGTTTAATTCATCACAGCCAGCACTCCCGCGGAGAGGGGGGTTGTACTTTCAGTGCATCGGTATAGATGGGAAAGCCAGAGCCGACCCACGTGTTATGCTCTTCATTAATGTCTAAGCCGGAACACATCATTATATCTTATTTTGTATTTCTATAAAAAAAAATAGTTTGCCAACCCTAACACTATTGTTGTTATTGTTTTTATCCTGTAAAGCGCTTTGAGGAGCCACCTTTAAAGGTGCCATATACAATAAAGTTCATTATTATTATTATTATTGTTAATTTGCTGGACAGAGAGGTGAACATTATTACGCAGAAGACAAAGCGATTTACATTGCATTGTGCATTATGCTGCTGTAATACAGTTTTAAATAATTAAAAGTCTAAACAGTATCAGCTTTATTTATGGGTTTTAAATAAAGGCGATTTAAACGCGATTTAAATCAATATAAATGTTTATATTGTAATGCCTAGGTGACTATTCATTGTTATTAAAATGACTTAAATTCGATCATGTTGTGATATTTAGAAATATAAATTTGTTTGATGTCGGGTGCGGAAACTGGAAACTATCTACATGGAAAACTGGCGTTTCCAAGTGCTGGTACAATCGATGGAAATGTTCAAATAAATGTGCAAAAGAAATAAACAAAATAATAATTTATTTCTTTATCATATTGGCTAGCTAATAACCTCTCTTTGCTACTTAGTGGCTGTGTTTCTGCCTTGGGTAGCAACGGGTGACTATGTTCTCAGGCGGAAGATGTAAACAGCTTAATTTTCATGTTAATTTTTTTTTAATTAAAATTCATTCTATACAGCACTCGCATATTTGGGTACAGTTTCATAAAACTTTCATCCTTAAAATGTTTAGGGAGAAATGGAAGACTGGTGTGTATTTTTTTTTTGAACTACCAAGACCAGCCATACACAGTACAGTTTACATACAGTAATGTTTATGTTCCTAAATTAATATCGTTTATGACCTTCAGTTGCGTTATGCTCCTCTTCTTTTTATGCTCAGCTACTAAAATTTCCCTTTAGTGGTAAAATTTCATATAAATATTCAATACTAAGCTGATTAAAATGTGCACAGTCAAGAGATTAAATGATTAAATCTTTTCACTACCGACCAATGCACCATGAGTGCCCCTGTCGGTCATTTTGGCCAGGCAATCACTTACTGCGGTGCCCTGCGGTGGCTTTCCCGTACCACAGGTTTGTACCGTGCATTTTGAATGGCTGCATCTGTAAATGTGCTACTAAAGAAATAAACAAAAAAGTCATTTATTCCTTTATCATATTGGCTAGCTAATGTCCTCTCTTTGCTAGTTACTTGTGGCTGTGTTTCTGCGTTGTGTAGCAACGAGGGACTATATTCTCAGGCAGAGGAACGTAAACAGCTTAATTTTCGTGCTAAATACATTTTTAAAATTAAAATTAATTCTATACAGCATTCGCATATTTGGGGACCGTTTTATAAAACTTTGTTGCTTAAAATGTTTAGAGAGAAACAGAAGACTGCTTTGTATTTTTTCTTTCAACTACCAAGACCAGCCATATACAGTACAGTTTACATACAGTAATATGTTTATGTTCCTCAATTAATATCGTTTATGACCTTGATTTATGCGTTATGCTCCTCTTCTTTTTATGCTCAGCTACTAAAATTTCCCTTTAGTTGTAAAATTCCATATAAATATTCAATACTAAGTAAAGACATTAAATGATGAAATCTTTCCACGACCAACCAATGCACCACGAGTGCCCCTGTCAGTCATTTTGGCCAGCCAATCACGTAGTGACGTAATGACGTAGTGAGTTGCCTGCAGTACAGGTTTGTCCCGCGCACTTTGGTAGGGACCCCCCCATGGATCGTCATTTTGTCGAGGTGGTGGGGCTTGTGTACCTCAGGGATGCGTAGAACTGTCACCTGGAGCCTTGTGCTCCTGGTAGGGTCTCCCTTGGCAAAAGGAGACATCCACCAATACATTTTCCAATCAACTTATTTGATTAGAAAACTTTCAGAAGCCAATGAACCTACCAGTATTTCTTTGTCCTGTGAGATCACCCAGGACTCCATAGAGATAGCACTCCAGCAATTGCACTAAAACTAGTTATTCCAATTTCATCACCACAGAATAAGGAATTTTAAAGATGCCCTTTAACAGAAATCACCATTGAAGTTTTAAATGTATATTTGGTTTTTAAATACTAGATTTTTTAAAGCCACTATGTGTGTTTTTATAATTATGATTTAAGATGTTTTTCTGTAGCTGCCCTTTTTTCTTTACCATTAGTACTGTAAAAAAAAGAGTCCAGATTAAAAAAAAGCAATTTGAATTATTTTGTCCTGTACCAAAAGGTGCATTTGAAACCAGGTAATGAGGTGGTGAGTCTGGTGCAGCATAGGCTGGGACATAGTTAGATTCCCACTGCTCTCTCTCTCCACTGGCGTTTGTAATCGTTTTTATTTTTCAAAAAATTTGAGCAAAGTCATGTATTTTAAAAATCTTAATTTATGTCTTTATGTAGTGGTTTCATTAGTGACAAAGGCTAAACTTTCTTGGAAAAACGTCTTTTATGTAAACCATGTTTGCTATTAATTCATTTAGGGCTAAAATATGTTCATTGTCTTCCAATGAAAGAAGGGTTCCTTTCGCCGTAGTCGGGTTGACATTAAAAGCTTGCCACGCCCGGACTGTTACACCAGTGCATTAGCATGTTAAAGTGATTTCATTGATGAGCCTAGCTTTCTTAACTAGTAAGTACTGTACTTACTGGGTGGTTTTGGAGGGGGGAGGTGTCTTTCGCTGGAAATCTCGCCCCCTCCTACTTTGAAAATACCTGTGAAACCGGTTTAATTCATCACAGCCAGCACTCCCGCGGAGAGGGGGGTTGTACTTTCAGTGCATCGGTATAGATGGGAAAGCCAGAGCCGACCCACGTGTTATGCTCTTCATTAATGTCTAAGCCGGAACACATCATTATATCTTATTTTGTATTTCTATAAAAAAAAATAGTTTGCCAACCCTAACACTATTGTTGTTATTGTTTTTATCCTGTAAAGCGCTTTGAGGAGCCACCTTTAAAGGTGCCATATACAATAAAGTTCATTATTATTATTATTATTGTTAATTTGCTGGACAGAGAGGTGAACATTATTACGCAGAAGACAAAGCGATTTACATTGCATTGTGCATTATGCTGCTGTAATACAGTTTTAAATAATTAAAAGTCTAAACAGTATCAGCTTTATTTATGGGTTTTAAATAAAGGCGATTTAAACGCGATTTAAATCAATATAAATGTTTATATTGTAATGCCTAGGTGACTATTCATTGTTATTAAAATGACTTAAATTCGATCATGTTGTGATATTTAGAAATATAAATTTGTTTGATGTCGGGTGCGGAAACTGGAAACTATCTACATGGAAAACTGGCGTTTCCAAGTGCTGGTACAATCGATGGAAATGTTCAAATAAATGTGCAAAAGAAATAAACAAAATAATAATTTATTTCTTTATCATATTGGCTAGCTAATAACCTCTCTTTGCTACTTAGTGGCTGTGTTTCTGCCTTGGGTAGCAACGGGTGACTATGTTCTCAGGCGGAAGATGTAAACAGCTTAATTTTCATGTTAATTTTTTTTTAATTAAAATTCATTCTATACAGCACTCGCATATTTGGGTACAGTTTCATAAAACTTTCATCCTTAAAATGTTTAGGGAGAAATGGAAGACTGGTGTGTATTTTTTTTTTGAACTACCAAGACCAGCCATACACAGTACAGTTTACATACAGTAATGTTTATGTTCCTAAATTAATATCGTTTATGACCTTCAGTTGCGTTATGCTCCTCTTCTTTTTATGCTCAGCTACTAAAATTTCCCTTTAGTGGTAAAATTTCATATAAATATTCAATACTAAGCTGATTAAAATGTGCACAGTCAAGAGATTAAATGATTAAATCTTTTCACTACCGACCAATGCACCATGAGTGCCCCTGTCGGTCATTTTGGCCAGGCAATCACTTACTGCGGTGCCCTGCGGTGGCTTTCCCGTACCACAGGTTTGTACCGTGCATTTTGAATGGCTGCATCTGTAAATGTGCTACTAAAGAAATAAACAAAAAAGTCATTTATTCCTTTATCATATTGGCTAGCTAATGTCCTCTCTTTGCTAGTTACTTGTGGCTGTGTTTCTGCGTTGTGTAGCAACGAGGGACTATATTCTCAGGCAGAGGAACGTAAACAGCTTAATTTTCGTGCTAAATACATTTTTAAAATTAAAATTAATTCTATACAGCATTCGCATATTTGGGGACCGTTTTATAAAACTTTGTTGCTTAAAATGTTTAGAGAGAAACAGAAGACTGCTTTGTATTTTTTCTTTCAACTACCAAGACCAGCCATATACAATACAGTTTACATACAGTAATATGTTTATGTTCCTCAATTAATATCGTTTATGACCTTGATTTATGCGTTATGCTCCTCTTCTTTTTATGCTCAGCTACTAAAATTTCCCTTTAGTTGTAAAATTCCATATAAATATTCAATACTAAGTAAAGACATTAAATGATGAAATCTTTCCACGACCAACCAATGCACCACGAGTGCCCCTGTCAGTCATTTTGGCCAGCCAATCACGTAGTGACGTAATGACGTAGTGAGTTGCCTGTAGTACAGGTTTGTCCCGCGCACTTTGGTAGGGACCCCCCCATGGATCGTCATTTTGTCGAGGTGGTGGGGCTTGTGTACCTCAGGGATGCGTAGAACTGTCACCTGGAGCCTTGTGCTCCTGGTAGGGTCTCCCTTGGCAAAAGGAGACATCCACCAATACATTTTCCAATCAACTTATTTGATTAGAAAACTTTCAGAAGCCAATGAACCTACCAGTATTTCTTTGTCCTGTGAGATCACCCAGGACTCCATAGAGATAGCACTCCAGCAATTGCACTAAAACTAGTTATTCCAATTTCATCACCACAGAATAAGGAATTTTAAAGATGCCCTTTAACAGAAATCACCATTGAAGTTTTAAATGTATATTTGGTTTTTAAATACTAGATTTTTTAAAGCCACTATGTGTGTTTTTATAATTATGATTTAAGATGTTTTTCTGTAGCTGCCCTTTTTTCTTTACCATTAGTACTGTAAAAAAAAGAGTCCAGATTAAAAAAAAGCAATTTGAATTATTTTGTCCTGTACCAAAAGGTGCATTTGAAACCAGGTAATGAGGTGGTGAGTCTGGTGCAGCATAGGCTGGGACATAGTTAGATTCCCACTAGCAGCTTGCAGTCCTCCTGACCTGTGAATACTTCTGGAAACTATTACATATATTTTTAGAAAATAAACTCCCATCTCATGTCCCGTGTGACGTCCTTTTGCACATGTGCTGTTAACTAGTGAAGCACTAGCACTGGGTGGGACGTGCTGTACGTCACCACAGCCAGGTAGCAAAGGGACTCATGACATAGTCACCAGGAAGGTGCCCAGTGGGTTTTGTGGGAATTGGGAGTTCCTAAGCCAATCGCTTTAAGTTATTTATGGCCAGTTTCTGTAGCCGGGTCCTCTCCGATTGATGTTAACTGGCTACAAAATTAGTACATAACACCACATAATAATTGATTAAATTAAAAAAAAAATCCTTGTCCCAACTGCTATGAAAAACCAAATGGAATGTATTTTTCTACTATTGTACTATGTACAAATTTTCTTTTTTTGTTGAGGCAACAAGACACTACTAACAATATTGGTTAAAGCTACCAGTACGGTTTTATATATTATAAATATATTTATATTAATACATTAATATAGTTTATTAATATATGATGTTCAGAAACTTTTTTATTTTCAGATACCAGAATTTCCCTTTGCCTACATGATAACATATTAATAATCCATAATAAATTGATTTAAAGAAGTAGGACAACATAACATTTTTTTCCAAACATCCCCAGTAGTGCCACCTACTGATCTTCTTTGCCCAGCAAATATGCTTTTCGGCAGTGTAATGAATCACACTGCTGCAAAGTAATTTTCCCGTAGCAATGGGTTTTGATGCGTAATCTGAGTGGATGTATCAGCACATTACCATCATGTTCAAATCATCTTATAACTTCATTGTAAACAACAGAAAGGTTTCTGTTGTGTCAAGTGCTAAAGTTTCCCTGACAGTGTCTGATTACATATCATGCTGCAGTAGATTCTTTTAATTGTTTCTATAACTCTATAAGAATGGACAATGCAAGAATATGGACAGTAAGAAGATGGGTTATTGTTAGTGTCTTTATTTTTTTCATTACTAAAAACATGGAATACACCATTTACAGTAGGTAATGCAATGGTAGTATTTTTTCAATTAAGAAAATATAGCACCAAAAGACTTATTTATTGTGATAAAAAGCTTGTGTGCCGTGCTACTCCAGTAGTTAATTATACACAGTAGTCAATTCAGTGCTATGGCAAATAATCAAAATCGTTTCTCACACACCATCATAATACTATGCGATTTTACAAATCATTATTATTATTAAAATAATAAAAACACAAAATAACACAGTAAATAAAGAATATATAATATTACGTAATGAAAGATAAGTAGAAGAACAATTCCCAGTTACAAAATATTCTTGAAGACACTATTAGCATGTGATAATGATAATATTGTATATATGACAAAAACATTTTTGGTGGATATTGCAGTGCTTTTGGCAAATCTTAAGTAGGTTGGGTAAATAAAATATTTAAGATAATATGTATTACATATATAAAGGAGTCTATCTAATGTTTACAGGCATTTAAAAGCATAGGATACTTACTTAAAATCACTCCAAAGATATAAAAAGAAAAATATGAACTGCAGTCTACACTTGCTAAAACTGCACAATAAATTTAAAGTTTCCCGTCACGTGATGGATATGCACACCAGTTTTACACTTGATGATGTCTGACTAAAATAATGCATATAACAAAATTCGAAACAATTTTTAAAAACTGTCTGCTGAAAATTATTTTAGTATTGTGATATATGGAAATGCAGGCTTATGTGGACTCTGATCTATACTCTGTAAACGCCATGAGAACTTTAAAACATCTCACACTGATCTTGGTTTATCTTGGATGTTTTTAAATGTCAAGTAATTGCACTTTTGCATTGAATAGATATGTACACAGCTCATCAGGTTCCACACAAACACCCAAGGTGTTCATAATACTTCAGAAATCATAGTGGTTATATTCTAGCTGTACAGTGTCACATAAAATGCACAATTGGAAAGCTAAACAACTCAACAAGTTAAGTCTCTGAGCCATTAGGATTGTCAATGTTTTTTCACTATTCAACTTTTATTTTTCATTTTTCTGCTGTCATGCGTAGTTAGTGATTTTAAAGTAAAATAATACTTAATGTTCTCTTGACATTAATAAATCTGTTGAACAGGAACAAATACATTTCTACATAGGATTCATTACCCAGTTTTAGCATGCCATTTTCCATGGATCCCAAAAAATGCTCAGAGTGAATAGGGCTGCACTTGTTATGCTGCCATAGAACACCTTATAATTGTGTACCCTTCTGTTTAGATGTACCAGGCATTAGCTAGTTCACATCACAGTATGTTGGATTGTGACTCAAACATACTGTGATTAGAAGTAGAAGAATGTTCAAGGAGTGAACAAAGATTGGTCCCTGGGAGTCCATTGACACTTTGATAACTGGCCACTTGTTTTTTGATGAATAACTTTTGATTTATGTTACACTTTTGCATACTTGAAAAATGCAAGTCAGTGAAGTGGGTCTAAACCATCAGGATCAAGTTAATATAGCACGCTTGTCCTTTGCTCTCAAGAGGTAGCTCAGTTGTGAAACGTGTTACACTGCATAGCTGAAAACGACTTTTCCCTTTTTTATATTTTTATAAAAATACAGTAATTTTATTATTACAATGTCGGAAAACAAAAAATTGTAACATTGTATTGAATCAGACCTCTGTGCCATCATGTAAATTGTTATGACATTTGACTAAATTCACCTGCTTAAGCTTGACCTCTTTGACCTTGCAGGCCTCTTGGTTTTTATTGAGGATATTGTTTTTCACAGTGCAGTGCTTGGCGATTAAGTTCTTTTCAAGATGATCTACATTCCTCAGGCAGTCTTCAACTTTAGTGTTCAGTGGATACTTCTCTGCCAGATTTGTTGCATGCCTTTTTTTCTTCCCCTTTCTGTAGCTTTTCTTGGACAGAAAGCAAAAAGTAAATACAATGAGAGACAGGAAGATTACTGCAGCGATGGCACCACCTATGAAGTTACTTGTTTGTGCAGTGAAGGCTGCTGCCTGCATTTCCAATTTCAGGGTCTTCATGTTGGTGCCATTCTTCACCTGATCTCCCTCGTTGTCATAGATGAGTGATTCATCCAGAGTCAGGCGCCCTGTGTTATCTACAAGATCCCTCTGACTGCGCTTTAGCTGGTAGGTCAATGAGCGCTGGATCCTTGGCCCTGAACTGGCCTCTGGTCCAATTATATAGATTACTTGCAGGTACCATTGATGACCAGCTTCCACCTAAAAAAGGGAGACAGTGAAAGTAACTTAATTTTAGAAAAAGGCATCTTTAGACATCACGTACCCTTTAATTTAAAGACAGGTATATCAACAAAAATGTCAGGTTATGTTTTTACTTGATGTGAAATTTAAATTAAAAAATATCTGCTGATTACCAAACGAAATGTAGAAATGAAGATAGGCATTTATTGAAATTATTTAGCCATCTTTAAAGTACTGAATATGACACAAAAACTGAAAGCAAATTCTCATGTATTCCTTTCTTTATTTCATAAAGAAATTTATATATATTTTTTGCAAATTCTAGAGAAAAGAAACAAAAGTAAACCTTAGACTCCATTCAGTCCATCGATCCTACATTGATCATTTGGAAGCTGGAATTTAATATAAATCAAGCTAATGTTTTGACAAAGAAGTATCAATAATTATAGCATTTATTACAAATACCAACCTTATAAAGGGCATCAACCTTCATTGTGAATCCATCTACACCAGACATTGCTGTCATTGACTGGAGTTCAGGAATATCAGTAGCAAAGTGAGCCTCAAATGGCACATCATGGAAATACTTGTCACAAACCTCAGGCTGTTTGCGATCCTGATGAAAGAGGAGTTAATTACTGTAAAATCTAGCTTAAGAATAAACACAAGAAAGTGTAAATTTAATGTGTGTTTCAAATTCGAAAATATGTACAATGGACTATTTCGTAAAAAAGAAATGTACTGAACCAATGGAAGAAAAACACTGACATGCTAGCTGTAAAATGAAAGAATTGGAAAGGACTTTCTAAAAGATCTGTTACTTTTGAAAACAAACACATAACATTGCTCTTGTATACAGCAGGTTAGACTTCTGCAATGCCCTACTATCAGGGAGCACCCATCACTCTTTCAAAACCTCACAGTGAATTCAGAATGCAGCAGCTAGAATTGTTACTAGGAGCAGAAACTACAACCACATAACCCCTTTACTTAGCTCTCTTCATTGGCTTCCTGTCAGGTATAGGGCTTCTTCTCTATAAGGCTCTCAGAGGTCAGGCACCTGTCTATCTAATGGAACTTACTAATATATACAATCCAAGTTGTCCACTTAGATCACAGAATTCAGGTCTTCTTCATATTACATGCATTAATAAAAAAACAGTTGGTGGTAAAGCCTTTAGTTACAGGGCCCCTACCTTATGGAACAGTCTCACACCCCATGTTCGGGATGCCAAGTCAATCTCAGTATTCAAATCCAGACTGAAAACCTATTACTTCAGCATAGCCTACTAACACCTTACATTATAGCCTGCTGCAACCATGGCTTCTGGTGCTGCTGTACATGCCATTGTGTGTCTCTGTTTTGGCCCACCAGGTAGATACATCTGTTATGACCAAACTATCCTATTCTCCTCCCCACATGTCAGGATGGCGCCTGGGCTGGGCACCATCTGAGTTAGATGCTGCATCACTGCCATGGATCGAATAGGGACATTGTGGATATAGCTATCGTTTAGGATTATTTTGTTGGTCTACAGAGATCGGCATGGAGTACTGACATACAGAAGACATGATGGATGGATCAATACCCTTATTCATTTATTCCTTTTTTTAATTGTATAATGTTCGCATGCCCAAAGGGGTTGGGGAACCAGTTGCCCTTGAACCCCTAGAAGTTTTTGGTTCCTCGCCTCTGTTGTCTTCTGGTCTATTCTGTTCTGTATAACATGTATGGTCACTTGCTTTGTTACTTTTCAACAAAACGAATTCAGATTTTAAAATATCTTAGATTTATGCACAAAGATAACTGTATGTATTTAAGACACATTTATTCCATTTAAACCTAAAGATTACATTACATAAAGATTTCTGTACTTTATTCAACACAAAAACATTCAATGAATATTCTTGCACTGGTATGCAAGGTAAATACGCTATGAATATAGAATTAATAATGAAACATTTCTGAGAATATGACACATACCAGGAGTAAGAACCTGTGCTTCAGGTGCTTGTTAGGCTGAATACAGCCATACTGGGGGCCCTCGTTGTAAATAGTCCCGGTAGGGTCAAAGAAAGGCACATAGCCATCTCTGCCAGTGCAGAGATACACCTTTTCTAGCTTCAGCTTGTATGCCACATTCAGGTTCTGTTCAGGGTTCCAAAGCACTCGGCCATAAAGAGTCTGACCTATGCGAAGGGAAAAAAGACAAAATATAACCCATTATGGCTTGTCCAGATAAAAAGTTTCAATTACGTTAATTTGTTTTTAATTAAAAATAATAAGTAGCAAATCACTACTACATTATTTTTTTTTTAAAAAGCAGGTATTGTTGCCTTAGTTATCAGGTGGGACTCACTGAAGCTGAATGAGAACTGAATGACTGTAGGACTCCTAATCTTTGCTCCTAGTCACTCACGTATCAGTTACAAATCATAAATTAAATTTGATTTAAGGCTAAGGGAAAATACTTTGGGGAACCTTACTGAGATCTACAGAGAATGAAAAAAATACATTGTATAAAAATGTACCCATAGAAAAGGCTCCTTTGTAATCCATTTCAGCCAAGGACATTTCTGCTACAGCTGGATCTATCATAAAGATCTTCTCATTGTTGCAAAGTTGGAACTCTGTATTTAAAGAATAGACAACAGGAACTGGGCGATTTGTCTGCTGGAACGCAATGGGAACCAGAAACCTAGGACAGAATTTAAAGAAAATATTAACCAAAACAAATATTAATCAAAACTCAGCATTCTATATTGTTTGTTTCAGTCTGGATAAACATTTCTTAATTATCAATTATCACTGTCAAAAGCATTTAAATAATATATTAAATCATGCAAATGCTGATGAACATGAAATAACGTGCCCTGTCAAGCGTTAGTCATTAGAAATAATGCAAGGTATTACTTCTCTGGTGCATGTGCTGTACAAGAGAGGGGCTTATCTCCATGGTCAGTCCAGGGTTGTGTGGGCTGAACAGTGCAAGGCATAAGGAAGACTGTGTACTCTCCAGAGTAGTCTTTCCTGAAAACACAACACAAACAGCAAGGAACAAGGGTGTTTTGAAAATGACAATTCTACTTTGTGCAGAACTCTACATAAATATACGAATTCCAATTCACCTGCTATAGGAGCTGGTTGCTCTCCACAGCTGGTAGGGGGAGTCAAAAGACTGGGCACTCCACAGCAGTTGCAGCTCAAAGTCAATGCCCCCCAGGTGATCTGGTGCCATGAGGCGAGACCTCTGTCCTGGGAGGGTGTGGTGCTCCAATACAAACTGGCCTAAAAAGCAAGAGAAGAAATGCACTGAAATTTAAAATACTTCTCAATTCTAGACTTTTGAATTTATACAGGATAAGTGAAATGATTGCTTAGTCCAGACACTGTCATGACGTCGTCCTTCGGCTAGCGGATGCTAGAAATGGGGAAACTGCCCCATTCTCACAAGGGCTCACCATTCAGTTTCTGCCTACTTGAGCCTCCCTTTTATTTTTCTCTTTTTTTTTCGGGCACCCACTATTCAATTTTTCCTTACCTGAGCCTCCCTTTTATTTCTGGGCGGTCATCATTTGGTTTCTCTATACGCGAGCCTCCCTTTTATTTTTCTTCTTTTTTCAGGGAGCTTGTGATTCGGTTTCTCTGTACCTGAGATTCCCTTTTATTTTTTTTGACCCATAGGGTCTCTGGCAGTTTTTTTCCTGAAGTGTGCCCAGCTTTCTCTTTTTCTGGACAATTGTTATTTCGTTTCTCTGTACCCGAGCCTTCCTTACTTTTTTCATTGAACAATGTCTTACCTCTAAATTTGGCATGTGTCTTAAATTCAATAACCAGACGACCATCCTCCCTGATATAAATTCTGATGATCTGCAGTCTAGCAGACAGAACACTGTCGGTTTGTATACCTACCAGAATAAGGAGAAATAGGATTTAATTATTTAGACTCATAATGTTGTTTACAAAGTATAATTTGAAATGGAAAAGTAAATGCACATCATTGACCTTTTGTGTCATTTTATCATCAAGGAAAATAACACTGTCAAACATTTTTCCTTTTGAGTAAAATTTCCACTTGAATCTGAAAATAACTATAAAAAATAAAAAGAATTTAAAATGTCACCTTTAGTGTCCCACACAAGAAAAATATCATGATTGGAAAATAAAAGAAAAATAATGTAACAATGGGTAAGAGGAGTTACAAAATGGGATACAAAGACACAGAAATCTGGCAGATTAATTTTACAGGAAGAAAGAAATCTAATAAATGTAGAGATTAAGAAGTAAATCACTAAGAGCTCGAGAAGACTGTGAACAGTGTAATCATGGCTGTGAAAATTATAATTGGTGACTGAAGACATTTGTTGGAATAGTGTATAAGAAAGCTTTGTAGATTAGGTCTGAAGAATGAAATAACTGGTGAATCTGGAAGAAAAAGGTTCTAGCTGAAGCAAGCCTCAGAGCAGCACAGACAGAAGATCAGGTCTCGTGTTAACATACAGATTCAGCCATTCAAAATGCGCGGTACAAACCCGTACCACGGGCAACTACGAGTGCTCCACCGTAGTATGTGATTGGCTGCCCAAAATGACCGACAAGGGCACTCGTAGTGAAAAGATGTAATCATTTAATCTCTTTACTGCGCACATTTTAATCAGCTTAGTATTGAATATTTATATGGAATTTTGCCACTAAAGGGAAATTTTAGTAGCTGAGCATAAAAGGAATTGGAGAATAACGCATCTGAAGGTCATAAATGATAATAATTTAGGAGCATAACCATATTATGTAAACTGTATATTGCTGGTATTGGTATTTTAAAGAAAAAATACACACCAGTATTCAATTTCTCCCTAAACATTCACGTATCTAAATAAATTAATAACGGTATAACTATATTCCTATACTGTTGCACAAACGGTAATAGAAGACTTTCCATTGATATAGTATGTGTATTGCTGTTTCAGTAGTTGTCACATGACTTGCCTTAGTGGCGTGATAGCTTAAGCACCTGATTTATAACCCTGAGGTCGGGTGTTCAAACGCAGCTGTTTGCGACTTTTATCAAAATGGGGAAAATGGGGTTAGACCATTAGACGTGCAATACACTTCCGCGTGATATTATAATTGTTGAGTAAGCTGCATGTTTTTTTTATATACATAGCATTCAGAAATACAATCGAGAATAGGTTTGTGGTGTATGCATAGATGAAACTTTTCTAAAATGTATAACAAAATTAAGACAATTAAAATCTGTAATCTTTCAACATGTTATGTCATTAGAAAGTACAATACGTTCCTGCATTGTCTAACGAAGGTATCAAAAAAGAAACCTGTGCTTAATGATAATTAAGAGACTTAGAAGTCAAAGAAAATGATTATGTTTAAGTTATGAACACAGACGGAATTGGTGCTTTACAGCCATTGTGCAATACTGAGCTCCGCGCTTCTTCCTTCCCGTTGAGATATTCCCCTCTAACGCAGCACAGTGGGCACACTGTTTTCAGAGCCTCTGATTGGGGAAAAAAGACCTGCTGATCTGTTCTACATACCAGGAAGACAACAGAATATTATTTTTTCTATTTGAAACGTGTTGTTTTTTATGAAATTCGTGTTTTTTAAACGTTTAAATAAGAAGTAAAAACCTTACAGCACAGACAGAGATTCTAAGCTGATCATGAGGAAGAAAAATCACCCATTTTTCGCGCATAAAAAGTGGTTATTAACTATCGAAACCTGTTTTTATAGCTTTTAAAGTCGTGCAATGTCTAAGCAGGAACACATCATTATATCTCGTTTTTTATTTATTTTTTAAGATTAAAAAAAATTGTTTGCCCAGTCTAATTTTAAAGACCTCTACTTGTGAAAGTTTTTGCAGCCTGTACATAAAACTATATACACAATACTGCTGACAGCAGGAAAATTCCTATACTTTACTCAGCAGCATCTTAAAAACAGCACCCATGGTGTTCAAACCGATTTTTATTACACAGAAGACTGACACAGCTTCGTGTTGTGAATCTGTTTATCTAAGAAAACGTGTCCGTGGGGGAAGGTGGAGTGTCATTGGAAGACTCGCCCTAATCTACTTTGAAAATACATATGAAACCGGTTTAACTCGGCACAGAGAGAAAGATGAAAATCGCGCAGCGCCAGGCAAATGCACAACATTAATGTAAGGCTTTCAGGCTCTGGATTTGTGCCCTACACCCTGTGGTACCGCTGTGTACATACAGTACAAACATGTTGTGATATGTAGAAATATAAAAAAGGTCAGTATAATGTCAATATTTGAAAATGTTTATTTGTTAAAAGAAAACTCATAGTGACAGCTGGGTTTGAACACCTGACCTCAGGGTTATAAAATCAGTCACTTAAGCTATCATGCCACCAAGGCAAATCATGGGATAATCACTGAAAAAGCCATACACATACTGTATCAATGGAAAGTCTTATACTACTGTTTGTGTAACAGTATATGAATATAGTTATACCGTTATTAATTTATTTAGATACGCAAATCAATATTATATTCCCTATTAATCCAATTCTAAAAGTATGCTTTTGTTTAATCCGATAAGGGGCGTATTCACAGAAACGGTTACATTGATCACTTTTCACAAAGTATATAAACGTACAGTAATATGGTCAGAAGGAGCACGTAAAAACGTTTCAAAATTACCACGTTAGACTTTGATGCTTAAAATGTTTAAGGAGAAATGGAATACTGGTGTGTATTTTTTTAAAACTACAAAGACAAGCCATATACAGTACAGTTTACATACAGTAATATGTTTATGTTCCTAAATAATATATTTTATGAGCATGTGAAAGGCATGGTGAAATGGAGATTCTCAAGACTTACTTTGTATGATTGGAAACGAATGCGTGATCGGATCAACGAAATGCTGTGGTGTTACTTTTTGTCAATGAAAAAATAAAGTATTTTCGTTTAGAAAGACGGTTACAAAGAATGTGGACCAGGGTAAAACTTTGAGTTTACGCTTGTCCAAGGTCATTCATTATTAATACTATTAGTAATATCTTCGGTAAAGACTTTGATGCATAAATATTTCTGCATAATTAAAATATTTATGATAAAGGTAGGTTGTGTACTTTTGCCAAACTGAGCAATCTTGCTTTCATAAAATATACCAACTTTTTAATGTATGATGATTAACATCCTGTTATACACAGTTTAAATTTTAAAGTCTAAAGAGTATATAACTTAAATTCTTAATTGAATAAAGATTGTCCCTCAGCAGATCGGGATTCGAAACCAGCATTTTCTGGTGACAGCTCAAATGCTGTACAGGAGAGGTTTTACAAGGTGATTCCGGATACTATTAACATAATGTAATTTGCATATGGTGATTTGGTATGACGTAGCATGATGCGATATACCACATTGGATGCAACACGCCCACCGCGTTATACCGCAGCATACCCCGCTTGTTTTGAATAGCTGCATCCATACAAAATGTTAGGCAAAGCAGTGAAAATTGCTGAGCTGAAGATGTGAGAGTAGTGGGTGTGAGATTCTGGTAATAGTATAAGTAGGAAAGAAAAGGTCTGAGAGATGAGAGTTGAGATGAGAGAGATGAGTACCTTGATAAAGTTACTAAGCATAATGTTAGTGTCAATCTCAGAGGCAATTTGAAGGGAATGAACAACAATTCCGGCTGCCTATTTTAGAAGTGTAAATACAGGGCTGTCCAGGAAGTCTCGTGAGTGAGAGCAGTGTGATTTTGTGTTTGTATCAGAGAGTGAGGTATGGAGGAGGGACCATCTCCCTGACAATACACATGATATCAGGGTAAAGGGTCAGTCTAACCAGTGATATCTTGTAATGGGCATGTAGTGGTGACAAAGTGAGGATGCCACTGATAGATGCTGTATGTTGAAGTAAAGGCAGTAGAGAGAAAAGGGGGAAGCAGCTGCATCAGCAGCTACGAGTTTCACAGCCTGGGATGCGAGAGTGAGGTGTCATGAGAGATTTTGTGAGTTTTAAAATGTGTGTTGAGTCTCAGCATGAGAGTGAGGTGCTGGAAACTTGGTTTAACGAGTTGCTGGAGACTTTGTCTTGGAAATCTGAGACCCAGCCTGGTGGCGTCAGAAAGTGATGTCAGTGGCTGGAGGGTGACCTGGAAGTCTGAGGGCTGACTGGTTACGAGAAGATGAAGCTGAAGGCTCTGGACTTGAGTGAAAAAGCAGAGTAGCTTCCCCATACAGTGAGGGATCAGGGTGGCTCCCAGTGAGAGAGTGTTATCAAGGTGCAGTCTTTAAGAGTAGTTTCCTTGGTTGTTGTTATGTCAGCCCACAGGTAAGGTAAAAAAAGTAGAGCTGGCCCAGCAAAATAGGACCAACAAATAGAGGGATGTCTGCTGCTACTCCCTGAAAGGGACTAACCAGAGGGCAAGAGTTGGAGGTGATGTTTGTTGAGGAGAGTGCATGAATGTGCATGAGAACGCATGAGAGTAGAAGATGAGCAACCACTACTCCTGTTGTATATTTATGTTGGGCAGGAAAACATAATTGTTTCTTATTTTTGATTTTGAAGGAGAAGTTAAAATATGCTCAGTGCTGTTTACTGTGTATGGTATTTGTGAAGCAACACTAAACATAGCAAAGGTTTGTTTAACAAGTATTTCATTTGCATGTTAATTGTTTTTTGTTTAAGGGCATCTTTAATTGCCTTACTCTTTCCAGGCTTCCTAGAGATTGGTGGTCGTGTGGTCTTTTACATGCAATGCCTTTCAGTGTAACTTATCTGATGTAACACGGGAGTGTCTTGCGTTTTGATGGTTGCACTGTCTCCTCACAGTGGGGGATACTGGAGGAAGGGTCTAAAAGGCACTGCATGTTAAAGAACAAGACCACTGCAATGCCATTTTCATGCAATGGCATTCATCTTCAGAATTAAACGAAAAACAAATACCGATAACTTGAAAAAGAAAAATGATAATGTCAGTGAACTTTTTTGCACATTCATTACATGTCGTTGCAGTAGTATGTCACTCTGATTGGATCACTGAACATGCAGAACACTGGGAAAGGTAGGCTCTTATGTATCCAGTGCCATGAACTACTGTACATAAACTACAAGCATTGCTTAGTGATGGATATATTTAATAGTAAGTTTCCATTTAATTTCCATTACACTAACCATTTTCATTTCATTAGCAGGGAATATTTCCAAAGACAAACAGATAATGGGTCATTAAAATAACCAGTTTCTAGGTCAATATATAGTAATAAACATTCTCATTCAACTTAACAACCAAACAGCTTTTTGCTTCTGCTGGCAATGTTTTGAGAATTTGTGAAAAGAAAAATATACCCATTTTTTAAAAAAGCATTTTGCTTCATGATTGCAAATTTTCAAATGTATCAAATAAGCACTTGGTGCATCTTAAAAGGAAAGACAAATTGTGGTATGTGCTACTACCATCAATGAAAACAGACTTCACTGTCAACTATGCTTCAAATAAACTGTACAGCACATAATTTAGGAAAGTGTTTGGGTCACTAAAAACCCAATGGACATGATTTAGTATACAGCACTTCATAAGTCCATTGACAAATTTTAAGTTGGTTTTTATCTAAAGATGAACTTGCCCATTGTGGTACAACCTTTTCTCACAAAAGTCACATTTAGTAATAATAATTTACAAACAGTAATAATGTATTTGTTATAGATTTAAATTAATATAATTCACTTTTAAAGGTGCTAAAACCTTTTAAGGAAAAAAAAATATTTTTTATATTTAAGGGGATATGTATTTAAGAAGTTATCAATCTGAGAAGGAACAGATAATTCCATAATAATTCCATGTGGTTATGGAGAAAGCCAAGTAGAATGCTACTTACATAACATGTTTGTAATCATATGTTGTTAATTGTTTTTAATTTGAAAACTTTAAATTTAATTTTACTACCTGATATGTAAATATTTACATTTATATTCATAATTATAGTTATATTGTAGAGTTCAGAAACATTTAATACTTATTTTGGTTCTTTTTATTTTCAGCTACCAAAATTTCTCTTCAGTTACACATTTTCATATTAAGTGGATTTCCAGTAGATGAATGTTACAGTACTGTACTTCGAAGTACCATACATAGTGGTCTAATGTGAAAGCTTTTAATCCAATGGAACTAGGCTTCATTCATGGCATAGCTAGGCTATGCATTTTATATGTCTTAATAAGATATAAATAAATGTTTTAAGAATTTTTTATTAGAGGAAAAAAAGATTAAATGAACATGCCACTTCAGTAACATCTAACACAACAGAAGTGCCACCTATCAATCTGTTTTGAGCAGTAAAGTGCTGATTGTGGAATGCCAGAGAGAACTGAAATATACTGCAATTTGCTTTCCATTGGCACAAATTGTGATGCACATTCTAGCAGCACACATATGGAGATAACTGCTGTAAAGAAGGTTCCATCAAAATGTAAAATTCCAATCTATTTGTTATGGGCAAAGATATTAAAAAGCGAAATTAATCAATAATTATTATTGTAGCTCCATTTCATTTGGGGATTATAAAAGAAGTGTAAAATTCTTTAGAGAAAAAGAGACTTTGAATGTTGTCCAGCAAATACTACTCATACGGCTCTTACCTGTTCTCCAAAGGACTGTATCATAAAAAAATGAAAACTCCATTTCTGTGTGATGCTCCAAAGATGCCCATCCTCTAGGTGCTGTCACATATATATATGACACATACAGAGGGACTTGGACTGTGAGGAAGGACTGTGCTGAGTCCCTCACCTGGCATGTGATACAGAAACATATACATATGTTAGAAAGCAGAAAGGCAACAGAAACGAAACTCATTCTGAAACTAGGATCACACCTTCCCCCTTCTCTCAATGACAGATTTATTTACGTGTAATCTTCTCTATTCTCGTGCAGGTTTCGGCTTCACACGTTTGTTCTCCCCTCTCCCAGCTTTTGTTCTCTTGTGCTATTTTATCTTTGTTGTCTGCCCTGTCTTTCTCACACCTGAAGAAGGCTCCACAGCGGAAACGTTGTGTTTTCTCTCTTCTCTTTTCAGCATGGAATAAACCTATTACTTGTTCCTAGACATAAGTCATTTCGTTATTTGTTTTCACATTCAAATTGATATGAAAAAAACACATACAGACAAAACCGATTCCTTTATTTAAGAAATTTCTTCAAAAACATACTCTAAACACTCGTTTTACTAATTGACTGAAGATGGTTGTTGGCATTTTACAGTAAAATCTACATTAATAAAAGGAATCAGTATGGATGTTTTCACCCAATTTGTCACTTATTTATAATAAATTAAGAAATGTGGATTAAAGGAATATTTTGTAGTGTTGTCCCAAGAAGAAAGTTACAAGGTGTGTACCACTAATTATTTAATATATTATTTGAAAATTCTGCTTTAATATAGTAATATTATTAGTAATATTAAAACATATAGGCTAAACATTTGTTTGGAAAATGTTCTTTCTGTGAAAAGATTCAAAAGCTCAATCAAGCAGGATCTCACTGAGTCTGCACTGCAACTCATTCAACTAGAAATGCACTGTTTGTGTCAAAATTAAAACCTAGTAAAACCTAGTGTGTTAGTAAATTGCAAACAAACAATAGCCCTATACTGAGCATCAAAAGAACCTCATTACTTACAAAAGCAATGTTATTATCTGGAAAATTAACATATTTTTAGTGAAAAGATAAACATGATTGCATCTGTTATGCTAATAAACACTTGTAATCAGCAGTGTGTTGACTGTGAACTTCACAGGCCAGTAGTTTGTACAACTAATTGTTGTAAACACTTCAAGCTATGCAACACTTGCTTTGCATGAGGTTGCAAAATGAGTATTGTGGGATTCTGCACCATTACTTTCATAGTTTCTGCAAACACATACCTGTTCACTGATCTCTGTACTGTATATACCACACAATGTCCCAAGATCATCTCACAACCGTTTCCTGGGCCTCATGTCTGGTAACAGCCACATTCTCTTCTCATAAGATAAACTCAGCACAATGCAGACACATTTCCATTAATCGCTACAAGTGGAATTCAGTAATGACTAGACACTCTTGACCTGACCATAAAACTTGGAACTCCTCCCTGTCAGCTGTGGTGCAATGTCATGAATCATGGTCTACCAGACTGTATTTTGCTTCAATTTCCTGTCAGGGTAGAAACTGAATACAATACAACAAGCCAGGACCAACATAACTATGGCACAGAAGCATTGTTCATAAATGGGGCATATACAGATCCATTCGGAATGAGTGGGGGCTAATGCAGTACTTTGCAGTTCAGGTGCTGTGCTATCGCAGGTTTTTAAAAATACTCAGTTGTGGGACTGCTCTACTTTGTAAAACCACCAGGTGGAGCAGTGAAGGAGCAGTGAAGGAGTGAACGTGGCGTGTGTAGCATTTGGTCTGTTGCCAGAAAACGCCTGGTTTTGAATCCCGGTCAATGCTGGGGAACAGTCTTTTTGCAATTATAGAATTTAAGGTGTATACTGTTTAGACTTTTATTAATGTTAAACTGTGTATTAGAGCATGTTAAATATGAAACTAATTAAAAAGTAGGTATATTTTATAAAGGTAAGATTACTCAGTTGGATATATAAAAACAGTTCACGATTATACTGTAGCTGTGAATCCACATCCACATAGAGAAAATCCAAAGGCAAATTTTGGTAGCAGAAAATAAAAACAGAAGTATATTTAATGTACACACAGTAGATGGTAGTGGTAGCTAAATATAAAAATGTACATGTATTCCAATTTTTATGCCTCAAAGTCTTTAGTGACTTACAGTGGTTTATGGAAAAGGTTTAATGTGGTTGTTCTAACATTATAAAGTTGATATACTGTACTTCATAAAAAGTTATAATGATTTTCTAAGAATAAGTAGTAAGAACACCACTTGCTGTCATTGCAGAAAAACATTGTACTGATTTAATACTACTTGATAGTAATATTAATATGGAATTGTGTAACTAAGCAACTGAAAATGAGTGGAAGTTTTCGAAACATTTTGACATTAGTTTTTATTCTCCTTGCAGTGGTAATGAATAATGTAGCATGCTCTGCCCAGGTGGTTCAAAGCCAGATCAGACCATTACTTCTGGTTGGTTTCTTACATAGCCGTATATATAAAAATAGTTCACTATTATAGCTTGTTGTGAACGCAATGTGCCTCTTTTTTGTTTACATACAAATTGAGATCTATATTTTGTCTTAATCCAAATTTCAGCAACCAGGAATCAGCCAATAATTTAACTTTAAATTTGAAACTTTAAGTTGTATATTGTACTGTACAATACTGCACTGTCCAAAAACGTATTGGGAGGTTGTTTCTGGCAAAATTGGCTCCAGTGTGAGTGTATGCAGGGATGAATTGCATTAATATTTATATGTGATTTTTTCATGATTAAGGAGTTCTTCATGGAATTCTTTAAGTTAAAAAAAGAAGGGGGTATTCTTACAATTGCCAGTAACCGGAGGACAACTTATCAATATGTAGAAACTGTGAGAGTGAAGACAAATGTGTTACACCTTTTAAGTGAGTCAGTGACTCACTCTGTTGTTAACTGATTTAAAATTTTAATTTAAATGTATTGGAAGGCATGCTGTTTTATTAACAGACACTCCAACTCACACCTGTGTCGTACAGCGATATATACGTGGGTAATGTCACCCCCATTAAACAATGTGCTTATCACGTAAATCCTGCTAAACTAGAAGAATTGCAGAAGTAGATAAACTGTACATTATTTACTGGAGCGCATCTGAGTTCAAAGAAGGAAGTCTGTGAAGCCCCCGTTTATTGGTACCAAACATTGATGATACATCACGGTTCTGTTACAGATTAACTGTATAAAAACTCCACCAGACAATGGATATACTGTTTAACCATAAACAAGGATCGATCTGCTGTTCCCTTTTGTAATAGGTTTACTCCCTGGAAATCAGAATTTTCACAAATTGCGATCTCTAAAACGCCTGTGAAACGCTCTGTGAAATTCTTCGCAGTTATTGACACCTAAAACATAAGAAAGCAAAGGTTATGAAAACAAATGACTCCGAAAAAGATACAAGAAGTTTGAAATTATTATTAATAATAAATTAATACTGTTAATAATGATCAGATACATTATTATAGTTTCAGTGGTCTTTTTAATACCACTTTGTTATTCTCGATTATAATTATAATATATACAATTTAATTTTAAGGGTTGTTGTAAAGGCTTGTGTTAAATTGCCCAACTGGGATGAATAAAGTATTTTGAATTGAATTAAACTAAACCGGTTAAAGTGGTTTTTACTCCCACTGTTAACAGTATTCACATTTGTTCATTCACATTTATATTTCATTATTAATATCATTGGACATTGAATACATTGTGATATGTAAAAAACTATAAATAATAATTTAATGTACATAATTTGTTAAAATATTTTATTTTTTAAAAAGGAGTCTTTGTTCGAAGAAAATTGGGAACTGAACTAGGATCTCAATGAGTCAAAGAAAAAATAAAACGTTTCCAAAGAAAGTGGACTATGGTAATACTACCAGCTATATAAATATATTAAATTTAGATCCTTAAATTAATATAGTTATTAATTTCTTTAGTTACGCGATTCCATATTATATTCCTTATTAAGCAAATTATAAAAAGTACACATTTTTAACTGCAATAATGACCGCAAGTATTCCTAGAAAAGGTTAAAACATAGCTTTTTACTACGTATATAAACCTAATATAGTCAGAACGAGTACATCAAAACTTTTTCAAAATAACCACAGTAAGTGACTGAGTTAAAGACTTTGTTGCATAAAATGTTTATGATGAAAATTGAATACTGTTGTGTACTTTTTATTTAAGCTGCCACTACCAGCGATATACAGTATGTATAATATATTTATATTCTTAAAATAATATAGTTTATGATGATATGATTTTCAGAGACGTTATGCTCCTGCTATTTTTATGCTCAGCACCCACACTTTCCCTTTAGTTGTAAAATTCTGTATTAACATTCCATATTAAGTGGATTTCTACATGCACATTAGAGAGATTAAATGAAGCAATAGTTTCACTACCAACTAACGCACCACAAGTCATCTTTGGCCAGTGAATCATTTGCTGCGGTAACCTACAGCCCAAATCCCATGATACAGGGTTTTACCGCATATTGTGAATGGCTACATCTGTAGGATCTTTGTGCTTTCATTTCTAAGTTTTCACCAGGCTGAACATTCAAGAGCATAAATCACCTTATCACTTGCATCCAACCCACTAATGATATAGCTTTGTCAAAACCATTCAAGTGCATCACTGTAAGTCTTGAATACTCAAGTATTAAAAATAATGCCAAAAACATTTAATCAATATACAAACTATTTATTCTCTATAAAAACATACAAGCATATTGTGAAAAGTGTCTGTTGATGCTTAGTATATATTTGAATGCAGCCTGCTAAAAATGGAGATCAACAGCATGTGAATTGTTTCATTCTTTGCTTTGATTTTTTAATGCTTTGATATTGAGCCTGGTGTTTAAAATATAATACTATTACATTTATACAACTTAAAAAGATACTATGCAAAACCAAACAATGCCATATATACCTGAAAGTCAGCAGTAACAGACCCTCCACAGACATCAATGAGCTCTGTCATGTCATAGTAGGCATCGAAGGTCCAGATGCAACTCTTAAGATTAAGGTGTTTATACAGCTGGATGGTCTTCGGTTCCCGCACAGTGGGATCAAACTGGTAGGGTCTGTCATAACCAGGCCCAAGGGAAATGCTATCATAGGAAAGGTTATCAAGAAACCCTGTATCTGAAACAACACCACAAATAGTTAAAAATGTTCATATATCTGATAATAAATAGAAAGAAAGAGTATAACAATTTGAAACTGGGTATCTGGTATTAGTCTAGTTATAGTCTTCTACAACATGAAAATCTAACAGGAAAAAGAAATACCAGATTTTCCTAGAGAAATCAGGGAAAACCCAGATTACTGACCAATGAATTATAGCATAATAATGATCCAAATGAGAGGCAATGATAGACCTGGATGTAACAGAAAAGTCACACACTGGGTTAACTAACTGTGCTAGTTGCAAAGTCATATGGATCTTAACGCTTTTCTACCAGCTGCAGGTAAATAAGGTTTAAGTTTGATGCCTACCATATGCTTAAGTTGGACATACTAACAGAAAGACTGACTAAGTCTAAGTACATCTGCCTTAGACTTAACCAAGGTTTATTGGCAGGTACCATTAGGAAAGAGTAATATTTCTAAGTTTGATTGTCTCCTAATTTCAGCAAAATCTGTGTAACATATCAGCCATGGGTCACCAAACCAATGCCATCTTTACACCATCAGTGATTTACTACTTTTCTGCTACCTAATTTATGTTTGTGGTGCTTTTGTTGACCTGTAGCTGAATTTCATTCAACAGTACTCTTGATACCTAGCTCTGGGGAGACTATAGTTTGGTTGTTGAGCCTTCCTGTAGAGCATGTACACTCCAGCCTTCTGTGACACCTACAGTTCCTCTAGGTAACAAAGTCATGTTACTTATGTAATGATACTCGTTCTGAATCTGTTTTACCTTTGTCTCTGGAGTGTTCCTCTGAATCACACTTTAGAGTATTATAGTATTTCTACACTTGATTCACTAGCATAATCTTCATTTTAGGGGCACTACCATAATCTCTCAATTTACTAGCATGATTTACTTTCTCTAGTTGGTACTGTGATTTACTTTCTCGAGTGACAACTCCATCAAAACTTTCTTCTCTCTCAAGAAATAATTTAAGTTATTTGCTGAGACTAGGATTTTGAGTGCTGAAGGTAATATACCATAGAATGTCCCTTTTCTAACAGATCTCACTTAACCTGAGCTTTCAGTTGTTTTGGATTTAGTGAGGGAATTGGACTTATTCTGCCTCAAAACTGCTAGACTCATTAAATGGGCGTTTAGTTAAATCTCCAGCAATTGTCTTTTTTTTCTTTTAGTGCATATATTTCTAATTAAAAGTACTGAATAAGCACAGAGAATATCAGTTTACATCTGACAAATGATCTCACAAGTCCCAATTAGTATTTGTCCTGGACTCTCTTGCACTAAATTAATGTTACGTCATCCAACTGTATAACAATCAGGGTTAGTTGTACTGTTGTAATATATACTTTAGATTTTGAACCAAAGATTGTCAACCCAGTCATTAAACTTTGAAAAATGTAAGAATGTAGTATTAGTTATTAAGGCCATAAAACAAAAAATAAACGTTTTATTATTGTGTATTGTTCAAAATGTATATTTAAAATCGTGACTTATCTATATCTCTGTATAAATAGTGTAATTTAAGTTTTTTTCATTATTTTAGATTAATTTATTCAGATTCTTGTCCCAAAATACAGTGCATTTCATTTCGGAGAACATCCCTTGATAATGTAAGCCTCTTGTAATTGTGCCTTGCTCACCGGAGATACCCTGAAGGTCTTTGAGAGTAACCAAGTTGGAACAGATGTGCTGGTGTCTGTAAATGGACTCTGATAGCAGGAAATGCAGGTTATGCAGTGGCATGGTGGAGACCAGAGGAAGCATGCCATCTTGGTGAGGGATCTGCACAGAGATGTGAATCCTGCAATTCAGATATCAATATAAATATAATCACTGATGTACTGAATGTTTTGTTTATAATTATTTGTTATGTTCCTATATGTTTTTACAAATATGGCAACGTAACACTGTGAACACTTAGTTATTATTAAGAAATAACACACAAAAATACTGTTTTGAATGGAGCAGCACCACTGAAGAAAGAATTATATTAATGGAAATATGTTTATGCTTCAACAGCCACATTATGGTGCTTTTGTTATGGTGGCTTTATGGTGAAACCTTTTACAGTGCCTTCCAGATTTATTCATACCCTAATGAAATAGGAACATATTACAAAACAGATTGGTTTACGGATTGGATGTATCTCACTTTAAAATTCAAATAATGTTAAACTGTAATCTGGACATAACTTTGAACAGGAAAAAAAGTTATTTTTCTTCTGAATTTACAGAATTCAAGAAAAGAAGAAACTCCCATTTATTCACACATTTAAGTATTCTTTTAAATTAAATTCAGCAAAAGAAATATACAATAACATTCTGCTCTTGTGCAGTTGATGCATCTGGAAAGCCTCTGGAAATATAAAGATGCAGCCATTCAAAGTGCGCGGCAAAGACACGTATCGCGGGTAATTGGGGTGCAGCTAGAGAAGGTCCTGTCACCCACAGAATGTAGATGTTCTTGAGGACAGCTAGAAGACCAGAGTCACACAGACAAAGGTGGGGAGTAGACAGAGAATAAGCCATATACAGTAGGTACTGAATGATGATGATGATTTTGAAGTTGACTCAAAACCTGATAGGAAGCCAGTGCAAGGACTTGAAGACAGGTGTAATGCATCTCGCTGTCATATTCTGAACATATTGAAGATTGCTCAGTGTGGATTTAATTTCCCCAGTGAACAGGATGTGCATTTATTAATTCTAGAAAAAAAAGCCTTTCTTGATTTCTCTAGTTCCTAGTTTCTCTAGTTCCCTTTAAAATAAACTATTATTCCAAAATGCAGAGTACTACATGGCCAGTATTTTCATATGGTATTTGTGATTTTAAGAAATTAACACAAGCAGCTTTTGGGGATTTAAGTGTTGGCTGAGCTATTGCTGGATAAAAGACTAGAGATTTTGGTAAGAAAAAGATAATTTTGGGAAAGTTGAGGAATACACTGATAACAAGAACACTTCCTAATGGGGTTAGGCATACTTTTGATGAAGATGATGAAGTTAACAGTCTGTATGTTTACATAGATACTGAAATGAGGATTGTATTTTAGATTTTGTAGCATTGAACTGTATGTTGAATGCACATGAATTGAAGGAATGGGCAAACATAGCTGATTGTGATCCACAGAGCCAGAATATTAAGATGTTTATAATTAGAGGCAATTTGTTTAAATAACTAGGTATGGATATTGATGTGCAAGAGAGGTGGAAAGGCTGTTTCCTTAAGCCAGCACTATAAAATATTTTATTTTCAGTGAAATGCTGCCATTCCATAGTTGGTTTCTAACACTGTTTATAGTTTCATCCACACAGTGCCTTTACTTCCATCTGTTTTCAAATCTCTTTATCCAGTACAGGGGATTTGAAGCCTATCCCAGTAAGCAACGGACACAAGGCAGAATACACCCTGGACATAGCGCCAGTCCATCACAGGACAGACAGACAAAAACACACACACACCAGGGCCAGTTTTCCCATAAACCAATTAACTTACCAGTATGTTTTGGAGTGCGAGAGGGAGTCCTATCACACATATGGAGTAAAACCATGTAACCCAGAGAGAACATGCAAACCCCACACACACAGGACGGCAGGAATTGAACGTAGGACCCCAGTGCTGCAACATAGCAATGTTAACCACTTCGCCACCATTATAAATAGATAAATATCTTAGTTATCTTTCTAGTTCACAGGTTTGCATGCATAATTTAATTTTGAAAGCCACTGAGACATCAGGTACTGCTGTTGTATTTATGAAAAAGAAACAAAACAAAAAGCATACTAACAACTGTGCCTTGGTTAATACATTTTATTATTTATAAAAAGTTAACATTGTTAGCAAAATATTATTTATATTTTACCCTATTTTTCTTTAGTTTTGTATTAAACTTCTTATATGATAGTCAGATTGAATGTATATTTGAATAATGAAAATATATTTTTACAAGATGCTGGGGAAAGTGCAACAACTTACTACAGTGCTAAATTTCATATTATTGATTACTAATAGTTTATGCTAACACCTAACTTTCTTAATTAGATGTATTTAAACAGTGAACTAAATGTAACAAAACTTTCAGAAATACAATCGAGAATAGTTTTGTGGTGTTTGTATAGATGAAACATTTCTAAAATGTATAACGTAACAAAATTGAAGACGATTAAAATCTGTAATCTTTCCACTTGAAATGTCATTAGAAAGTACAACAAGTTTCTGATTTGTCTAAGGATGGTATCAAAAAGTAGTCTAAGTGGTGAGAAAGCTGTGCTTAATGATAATTAACGGACTTAAAAGTAAAAAGTGATGCTTCATATTGCTTGATTAATTTTAAAAACTAAGTTATAAATGCAGACGCGATTGGTGCCATTAAGTGCTCCAGGCAGCGGAATGTTCATTTTGTACTGCTGAGCTCCGCGCCTCCTCCCTCTCTCTGTGCCGCCGGGTCTAAATATCTAAACATATTTATCGATATAGCAGGTAGTATCACTGTATTCCACCTTCTTTGTAAACACAAAAAAACAGATTCACAATGCAACGCTGTGTCACTGTGTAAAAAAAACTATTTGAATACACTATATTGTAATGAGCTGCTGTGCTAAGAATAGGAGTTCCTTCTGTCAGAGGGGGTGGAAAGTGCCCACGGTCATTTAATTAGTATTACAATTCGCACTGATTCCCTTGCGAAGATATGGACATAAGAATATTCGTGCATGGTCAAAAAATGGCATTGTAGCGGCGAGGCTTATTGATAAGAAAGAATTAAGTGTTCTGAGCCTTCCCAAATGAGACCCCATTTCTCTGTTCATCTCTGTGGTGCAGCCAGAGAGAAACTATTCATGCAGGCTGATTTAAGGTTTCCTTTGATAAAGACTCCTAGGGCAGCTCCCAAAGGGGGATGCACTTAGCTAAGCCTGGCTATCATGATCAATGGTCATCCATTGGCGCCTATCTGTCTAGGGAGTGCCAGTTGGACATCTGGACTGCATTCCTAAGTGTCAGGAGTAAGTGACTCATATCTCACCTTGATCAACCAATCAGGGACTGGTAGGGCTGAGTAACCCATGTGGGACTCTGATGCCCATGGAACTGAAAAGCCAATCAACGAGCTGAAGTTCCTCCAGGTAAAAACAGGCAACACAGAGAGCCTGAGAGATTCAGTAAGATTCTAGGTAGGATTCTGTGGACTATTCTAAAGGGAATTCAAAGGAGAATTCCAGGGCAGGACGGCCCAGGAGCAGAAGGCTCCCAAGGGCAGGACATTCTCACAGAGCGCCTCCTGACCATCCTGAGACTCAGCCCGGACAACCACGGAACGGCCAGTGAACTTTCCTTTGTTCTAAGAGTCTAGAGCGGAGGTTGCCAGAGAGTAACCAGAGGATCCACCCGAGGTTAGCACCAGCAACAAGCCTCGTGAACAGGTCAGAACTGTGGACAGCTGAATCACTATTCAGAACTAGCTCTTCATCAGGAACGAACCGGTCCTCTTCCTGCCTTGCTGGGACCCACAGTCATCTTTTCTCCTGTGCACAAACTTTGCTAGTTAAAGCCAACACTAACTAGCCGGTCAGTGAGCATCAACAGCGCACCGTCGCAAGCCGCACAGCAAAGCCTGGCTCCGAGCCAGAGCGCGGATTGGACAGCAAAAGCATGCAAATGTTTCTTTGTGCCCACAGGAGATCTGAATCCCCAAAGATTGGATGAGTATTCAACTTCAATGCATTACAGCTCGAGAATTCAATTGTTATCCCAACCAGTTGATATCAATTTAATTCCTAAGAGTTATGTACTTGTTTTGAGTATCTATTGTAGAAGTTATAACCAAGTTCATTTACGAAACGGTCTTAATGAATGATATACTGAACATATGTCCTCTTGATATGTGTAACTCTTTGAAACTGACTGAATATATACCTTTTGTATTCTGATAACCCTCTCGATAAGATCTGTTAGGTTTATATGCATATTTTATGTATCAATAAATGTATCCTCGTGTATTAATACCTGTATGTGTGCGTCGTTTGAGTTATGTCGCATGGTTGGATTCTAAAGCCATCAAAAGAATCAACTTTGTGATTTACTGCTACAATTAATAATTGTTCCAGTAAATGCCCAAACCCTACAGAACTGGTGCCTTCAGAGAGCCACTACATTTACATTTTGGCTATAGCAACATTACATATTTGGCGTCCCTGGGCCGGCTTTGATTACAGCATTAAGCACTAAAAATTAATATGGTTAATAATAGTAAACTGTAACATGTTGTAACAAGATCGGCTAAACTGGGAAGCCTGTTCCCACACACCCTGCCCCCACTGCCATTCGGATATACACAAAGCACTCCCCAGACTGTCTGACAGTTTCACTGTTACCTGGATACCTCTTTGTTTAGAACTCACTCTCCCCCCTGCCTGTCTCACTTCTTTTAATCCTTCTGTGCCTGGATTGCAGCGGGTACGATGTTTTTCCAAGAAAAAAAGAGAAATTAAAAAAAGATAAATTTCACCACAGCCTCTTTTCTTCTTGTGTCTAATTTTTAGTTTAGAAGGATTCAAGCATAATTGAACCCATTCAGAGCCTACATTACATTTTAGTGTTTCATTCTGAGCAGAAACCCTCACACCTGAAGAAGGCTTGCATTTTCTCTCTTCTCTTTTAAGCATGTGTACAATGCTGTAATAAAATTTAAAATAAAAGTTTAAACAGTATCAACTAAACTCTATTAATATAAGTATCGAGTGGTATTAGATAAATACAGCTTTTAAGTATAGATTACACTTTTCTAAAATGTATTTAAAAAATAAAAACGATTACAATCTAAACTTTCCACATTTGATCCCAAAATCCCAAGAAAAATAAATCTAAATGGGGAGAAAGCTATGCTGAAAGTTTATTAAGATTCTTAGAAGACAAAGATAACAATTTATGTTTTATTTGTTGCATATGTTGCATTTGTCTGATTGTGAATAAAAAAATACATATAATTAAACACGCGTTTGCGATTTAAATCAAAATGCGATTTAATTCGATATAAATGTTTATATTGTAACGCATACTGTACAGCCTCGATTTCTCTATAAAAATTTAAAAGATCGTTTGCGCAGCCTAAGGGTCTGCTCTCAGTGACAGCTGACAATCTTCCATACACTCAAGTGAAAAATTAATAATGGCAATGTAAATGTCGTATTTACGATTTGTTGATAATAGAAATGTTAAGTTCTCTAAAGCTTTGTGATAGTTTACCCAGGCTCTTAAAATCAGCTACACTGGGAAGATGCGACACCGAAGATATGATTAATAACCTTTTAAATCTGAAGGTTAGATTTAAGCCCCCCTCCCACACACACACACTCGATAGAAGCAGGAAGCAGAAGCAGGGACAGTTGTCAGTAGGAAAGAAGGTGACTATTCATTGTTATTAAAAATAACTTAAATTTGATCATGTTGTGATATTTAGAAATATAAAAAGTCAACTAATTGTCCATAATATTGCTATTCTATTTTTTCAAAGAAATGTTTGTTAAAAGAAAAGTTGTGGTGCCAGCTGGATTTGAACACACAACCTGTGGGTTACTAGTAAACCCACATGTAAACCAGCAGGCTACTGGGGAAATCACATGAGGAGAGGTGAAACAGCCCTACACAGCCCTATTGCAGTACACGAATATAATTATATTGTTGTTAATTTCTTTAGATATAAATGTTTAGGGAGAAATGGAATACTGGTGTGTATTTTTTCTTTAAAGTACCGAGACCAGCAAGAAAACTGTATGTTTATGTTCCAAAATTAATATCGTTTATGGCCTTCACACGCGTTACAGTATGCTCCTATTCTTTTTATGCTCAGCCACTAAGATTTCCATTCAGTGGTAAAATTCCATATAAATATTCAATACTTAAACAGGCACAGTAAAGACATTAAATATACATAAACATACTGTATACAGTACAGTTTGCATACAATAATATGTTTATATTCCTAAATCAATCTCTTTTATGAGCATGTAAAAGGCATGGTGAATCGGAAATTCTCAAAAATTACTGTAGTTTGATTGGATTTTGATGATTGGAAACAAATGCGTGATTGTGAAATGCTGTGGTGTTACTTTTACAAAGACGGTCAATGAAAAAAAGAATGTGGACCAGGGCAATACTTTGACTTTACAGCTTGTCCAAGGTCATTCATTATTAATACTATTAGTAATATCTTCAGTAAAGACTTTGATGGTGACAGCTCAAACATGAGAGGTTGAGCTTTATTAGCTCCACTTTGCGGAAATTCCGGATACTATTATTTTACTTGCGGTACCACGTGGTATCATGCAGCACTATGCGAGAATCTACGGTATTAATACAGTAACTTGCAGTACACTGCGTCAAGCGCACCGCAAAATAATGCGGTATGGCCCGTTTGTTTTGAATGGCTGCATCTGTATAGGGGCCTCTGAAGGTTTCCTGTTTCCTTTGGGTATAAAGGGAGATAATGAAAAGAAAACATTCAGAAGTAGCATAATTATGGATTGGATCAGATCAGATCAGATTAGAAACTTATTTAAAGACTGTAGGAAAATGGTAATTGACCTCCAGAAGTTGGAGGACGGCTATAAAAGAATCCACAAAGATTAATCTAGCACTTTTCTACCACCAACACTCTTACAATCTTACAATCTAGCACTTTCCTATAACATCTACCACTGTCACGGGGCTGTATGCCATTAGATCCTGAAGACCTTGACACGATAGGGGAACCCATGAACTCTAATATGTGAAAGGTCTTTTTGGCTAGATACCTGTTTATTTCTGATAAATAGCTCAAGCTTAGCCAAAAATGGTAATTCCAACATGACAACAATCCAAACCATACATCTAAATAGATAAAGGAATGATCAAGCGCACCCAAAATAAATATTATTGAATCAGAGGTAGTATGAGCCAGCAGCCATATCACCCTGCAGTTCTCAACTGGCTACCCACTGAAGCTAAGCAGGTCTGACCTGGTCAGTACCTGCATGGGAGACCTCCTGAGAAGCTATGGTTGCTGGTGGAAGTGGTGTTAGTGGGACCAACGGGGACCATCCAGTCTATGATCCGTGTGAGGCCTAATGCCCCTTTATAGTGGGCACTATACTACACTATACTGTAGTGGGTGCCATCTCTTGGATGAGACTTTAGATCGAGGTCCAGACTCTCAGTGGTCATTAAAGATCCCCGGGCATTTCTTGATAAGAGTAGGGAGTTATCCTGGTGTCTGGGCCAAATTTTCCCCCTTGGCCTTTACTGTGGCCTCCAAATTGTCCATATTTATGATTGGCTTGCACTTGCCCTGCAGTGGTTTGGCGCCGTGTCCAGGGTGTACCCTGCCTTGCGCTCGTTGCTTGCCAGGTAGGCTCCAGCCTCCCACGACACTTTATGGTATAAGGCCGTTATATGTCATAGCATACCAGAACACCTCAGAGGAGACACCACTGTCAAGTGGCACCCCATTTGGGTAAAACTGACGTACAGCAGGGGTTTCCTACCATGGTTCACGTTGAGCAGGTTTTATAGTTAATCTTTAAATCAGAATAAGAATAATGATCCAGATGCAGTGTTAGAGATCCCTAGTGTAGAGTATGCCTATTCACATACAACCCACAACTCACTTATTTTTTGCTTTTTTCTTACCTGTTGGGATGTTCCTTGTGTTTTACATCCAAATACTTCAGAGATGCAATGAAGGACTGTGCCTGGAAACCTCGTGCAGTGCCAGATGCAACAGGTGTGTGACAGATAGAATTCTCAGTTCCAATGGTGACAATATTACTCCTCAAGGGAGTGCCAAGGTGGCCAGCCTTGTCCACTGCCTGGGCTACACAGCGCACATGGAAACGACGACTGAAATACATGCTATCCAGGACCTGAAGAAGCAAATAATAAGTATTAATACCAAAAGCTCAAATTAAAAGCTGACAGTGTTACTTGAACTTAAAAACCCTTCAGTAACAAATTTCACAGTTATGTTTTGTGAATTACAAAAGAATACATAATATATAATTTATTATGGTGTGTTAGATTTTTCAGTTGTAGACCTATTTTAACTTGTAATTTAATTTAATGTCTTATGACCAAAATTGTTTTCGTGTACAGAAAAATGTTTTACTGAACACTCTCTTAGTCTTATAATAATATTTATTGAAAATATACTACATTTTTTATTTTATATAAACATAGCTACTGTTATAAAATTAGCTTCATACTTCTATTTTTTAATCTGCTTGATTTCACCAATTTTTGGAAAACAAGGAAGCAAGGAGTGACTATAAACTAATCAAAACTGCCATTTTTAAAATATTGCAATTTGCCATTATATGTTGAGGTATGCATACTCAAAACATTTTAATATCATTTTAACAATCACCTGCAAAAAAGTGATGTAAATAATCGCATCTAGATGAAGACAGCCTGCAAGAATGGTGGTAATAGTTGAATATCTGAGGACATTACTTATTAAATGTTTTTTTGTCCTTGTATTAGGCCGACCTGTGGAATTAAAAACTACATGCTGTTTTTTATTATTAAAATCCAAAATAAAATTTTCTGTTTATATATAATTAATAAGTCTGTATGTACACTGTATGCAATTAAAAAATAATTCTATTATTGCTATACAATATTATAATATACAGTATGTCATTTATAGTTGTGGTAGCAAAGTGGTAACAAAAACCTTGTCTCAACAATGTAATCATTGTATTGAATGAAATTGTTTGTCACTAGTATGAATAATGCATGAGTAGCACAGGAAAGCACTAATATGTTAATTAATACTGTAACAATTTGTGTGACGACCACACAGCTGCAGTACTTAGGATTCACTGCACCACTCTGCAGTTTTACAGAGTATCTGAGCACAAAAACAACGGGAGTATAACATCTCTGAACGTCATAATATTAGTTTAGGAATATAAACATATTAAATAAGATGTACAGATGCAGCCATTCAAAGTGCGCGGCATAGGCATGTACCGGGGGTAATCGGCGCATCGTGACGGGAGATGAAGCAAAATATCGTGGTACGTGATTGGTTGACCGACAGAGGAACTCATGGTGCATTGGTCGGTCGTAGAAAGATTTAAATGTCTTTACTGTGCCCGTTTATTGAATATTTATAAGGAATTTTACCACTGAAGGGAAATCTTAGTAGCTGAGCAAAAAAAGCATTCTTTTAATTTCATTAATTTTCAACATAGCAACAATAATGCTTATTACTGACCTTGTGGTTTACGCTTGTGTATGGTGTGTTGTCAGTCACAGTCTCAAATGGGGATCTTGCCCCACTACTATCAGTAGGGGCAGCAACTTCCCAATTGAAGTGAACAGAGGACTGGTTAATGCCAGCTTCATCACAAAGGTCCTTCATGAGGGAGAATTTTGGATAATGTGGGTCACAGGGGGTGACACAAATCAGAGGGTATCCTGGAGATGGAGAATTCTTACTGCTTTCTTTTGACACCTCTTGCACACAATCATATACAGACAGAGACACCACCTGTGGACAGTGTAGACACATTACATAACCCCAGGGATTCACATTTCCAGTTTCAGGTTAAATAACTTAAATATGTCAGAACATTACTATAAAGTTCTACAGTCATGATGTTGGATAATTTATTATCTGTTTTTGTCACGATATTAATCTCTCCTTGTTTCTTTTACAGCTTCCACAGTCCTATAGTTCATCACTCTCTTAATACTGTAATGCATATTCAAAATGTTCTAGTAAAAATATCTACTTGTTCCATAACAAATGTATGGTATCAGATGTAATTTAGTAATATAGCTGCTGTAATATATGCAATTTAAATGTCTAATTCATTTCTAGCTTTAGTAGTCGAGGAACAGAGCATGAAATTGGCAGAAAGAGTGAAAAAGGAGGAGTCTGCAACACAACAAGGGAAAGAGACAAGAGAAAAAAGAAAGAAAGAGCTCTTTGACCTAGTCATCAGAAAAGACAACATTGGAGTTAATTATATGGACCATGTTAGGAGAGCTTGCTATTCTGTTGTTCTTATGAACTTTGATTTCCTGTGTTAAGAATCCCTCTGTTAAAAACAGCCTCTGCCAGTTATTGGGTGGATTTTTAGAATACAGAGATAGGTTCCCATTCACTTTGTAATATCTAAGTGTGCAGAGAAAAATATTTAACCTCAGTTTTTATTCTTTTTAGTTTAGAAAGCAGCTTATCACTTGGTTTTGCCTTTGTAGGCATTATATAAGAGTCTGTGGTTTTTCTGAGTGGTTTAGAATGTTAGGCCCCTGGGATGCATTATTTGTAAATTTGTACAGAGTGTTACTTTTTTGTTGTATGTATGTTGAGTGTTGTTTAATGTATTATTATTATCATATTTAACCAAGTGTGCCTAAATTATAACTATTTTCACCATAGCTATGCCAGAAAACAAAGAACTCATGTGCCTCTAATTATACAAACCGCTTGGGTCTATTCTTTGCCGAAAATCTTTACTAGTTGGGGGCTATGATTATTTAAATTTAAATATTGATTAATCCCCTTAGTTATTCCTGATATTTCTGAAACTGAGCTCTTACAATAGGTGGGGCTGGTAGAATAAGACTTCCTGCAGCCTCCTGATCCAGAATAGTCACTGTTGCCATCGTGATTTCTCCCAAAACTGCCTCTACTGGATCATCAGGACCAAGAACCACTGTGAAAGACTCATGCCACTCCTGGTCCTCATTGGACAGAATTTCAACTTTGAAGAGGATGTGATCAACACCTGCAGAAGAAGAAAGAAAATCTTGAGGTGCAAATCTGTAAACAATTCTGAGAAAAAGAATTGCTTATTTTAAAAAAATGTGCATTGAAGATGGTCCATCTATACACTGATATACTTATTTCCATATAAATGAAGATTTGGCAGTAGATAAAATTAGTACTGACCAGGAGTGAACCTGAGCAATCTGCTTTTCGGATTGTAGTCCATTCCGGATTGGGCTGACCCATCTCTAGTACTGCAGCGCACCTTTGAAGTGCGGTTCTGGTCCCCTTTCCGAATCACTTTGATATTCACCTCTGCAATACCATCTGGACCTGAAGGTTCCTGTACCTGATATGATGGCTCTTCAAATTCAATTGTGGGGGCTGCATGGCAGATAAGGACAATTAAAAAAAAACTTTGTAACAAAACATATTTAACAATATGGAATGCTGTGATCTTTTTTCATGAAATATTTCATATACTGAGTTTAAGTATTGCATTTCAATTATCATAAGATGCTTAAGTATGCCATACACATTATTTTAGAAATTATTTAAAGCATTAGCATAAATAAGTCCAACTTATTTATATTGCCAAGTAGTGCTATCTTAGTAGTAATTATTTTTTCTCAAAGTGTTTTACTGTACTTGAAGACCATCAATATACCACAAATCATTTGATGTCAGATCATCAAAGAAAAAGCCAAAGACTTTTACTATTTAAATCATCATAATTAGCCCCAACTTTTGGATACAGACTTGAAATGCTGCTCCACTTCCTACCGTCCTCATCATTGGTGATGGTGATGGTGGCAATGTCATTCTTGCCCACCCTGGATCCACTCCAGTGATTCCCCATGGGATTGCCCAGATGCACCTGGAATGCCTCCTCTGGTTCAAACACTGAGTCATCATTTAACCAGATAGTGCAGTTCTTCACCTGACAGAAAATATTGTTACAGCTTTGGGTGGCTGATAAGTGTCTCTTAGATAACACACTGGGAAGGGTAAACACTTCTAACTTCAAAGCAGAGAGGATGTTTGCTGAGGTCTGGGGGGGGGTCTCCTGAGCAGAATCATTAGTAAAGTTTATTTTAGTATGCCTAGGCAAGTTGTGGATTAATGGCTTGCAAAGGAGCAGGACAGAAAGACACAGTATAAGTTCACATTAAGAGCACAGGAGACGTAAAGACTGAGATCCAAGGTGATAATGCTGGAGAACAGGACAGTTTTTGCTTTGAATGCTTTTAGTGAAAAGGTAGAGGTATGTGAGCCTAGTGCTGACCAGGTAGATGGAGCAGAAGCAGGGGACAGTGAGCTGATCTCTAAGCAGGAAAGACATGTCTTGCAGGAGGTTAACACTGGAAAAGCCCAGTCATTGCTTTCTTTGGATGACCAAGTGTCAGGACTAGAACAGAATGTTCTGCTGCACAAAAGACTGTAGGCAGTGATCCACCACTTGAGACAGAGACTGCAACACAGCCATCAACTCCTCTACAACTAAAGGAATCACACCTGAGAGTGAATCTCAGCTTCCTGCACCTCCACCTGATTTCCACAAAGTGCCAGAGGAGGAAGACCCCTAGTCGACAGAATACAAAGAGAACCGCAGCAGCGGAAGCAGCCTTCCCAGAGCCAGCAGTGCTGTAACTATGACGTTTACATTGTGTTAATAGCCTGAGCTCTGAGGTCCCTGTGCTGACAGGAGTGACCAATGAATTAGATGCAGGGGAAGACTGCAAGCAGCCTGTCCCATTCCCAAACCAGAGCCCTTTTGACACCCTGGCTACAGATGAGGACTGGGTGAGTGGTGATAAACTTTAAAAGCAGAGTAGCAGCTCTGAAATCTGTGCTGCCAATTTATTAACTGTCTGGAAGAGTGGCACACAGTTTTTCATTGCCACAGAGCACTAAAGTCTTGCCTCTCCAAGAACTCTCAACTGCCCTGCAGCACCAACAAACTCTTTATCTCACAACATTGTTCTGTCTGCATCAGTGACAAATACAGCATAAAGGGTCATTCAGCCTCCCCGGACAAACTTGGCCAGGTATCTGGGAGTCAGGACCTGCCTCACTACCATTTCTCCCATGCACATTTTTAGCACAGTTTGACAGCACCAATTTAAACCCATCTGGGAGCTCACACTGCAGTGCTGACATGAGCAAGCGGGCACTGATTTGGGCCAGGACAGCATCACTCCCAGTAACCCAGTGCTGCATCAGAAAATTGGGCCTGATCTTGTGTTTGCCAGACCAAATCTGCCAGTGGTGATTTGGCTTCACATGAGGGTACCGTTCAGGGAACCCAAAAAGCAAGAAACTGGACTGAATAATGGATTCTGATAATGCTCATTACAAAATGTTCACTCCTGGTACTTTTGTTTTTTTAACGTATTTTGTATTGTATCTATTTTTTTCTATTCTTCCATGTCCTTTTAACATTTATGTTGTCTCATTGTTACTGAGTTACATTTTTAGTGAATGACATTGCAAACTATTTATTTTGGCTTTTATTATTAGTTTAGTTTTAAAACCTGTTATGGTTCTGTTTACAATGTTTGTGTTTTGTAACACTTAAATCTTAGATCTTAGTGCTGCAGTTCAAATTGCGCGTTCATGATAATCAGCCTGCTAATGGAGACACAGGTTAACAACAGCACTGTCTGTCAATCAGTGGTGACCATGAATGCTCTAATGTTCCCAGTATCGTCTAGGTAGAAGGCAGCTCATCTCTTCTGTGGCCTCTGTAGGCATATTAAGCGGTCTGTAGGCTTAGTAGCGGTCTGGGTTTGTCTGGGTGAGCAGAATTTTAGGTCTCTGAAATGCCTTGTATATACTTTATATAAAGTAACTTGTGTGTTTTATGTTGTGTGTAGTGTAGTTTGTGTGTTTTGTCATTATAATAAATATTTGTTTTAACCAAGTGTGCCTAGATTATTACTACTTTCAACAAAGCTGTGCCAGAGAATATAGAATTCAGAGGCCTCTAGTTATACCAGCCGCTCAAGTATCTTGTTAGAAACCATGTACAGATGCAGCCATTCAAAATGGGTGAGGTATTTCGCGGCATACCGCGACACGCCCACCGGGGTATCACGCGGTTCACGTGTGTCACGTGACTAACTATCCGGCGTTGCCTTGTAAAACCGCCAGGGGGAGCTTAACCTCTCATGTACAGCATTTGAGCCTTTAATTTTGAACTGTGTATTACAGCATGTTAATCATCAGTCATTAAAATGTTGGTATATTTTATGAAATCAAGATTGCTCAGTTGGACAAAAGTACACAACCTACCTTTATCAGAAATATTTATGCATCAAAGCCTTTACTGAAGATATTACTAATAGTATTAATAATGGATGACTTTGGACAAGCTGTATACTCAAAGTATAATTTCTTTAGCACATTTGTACAAGCACTTGGAATCTGTCCAAGCCATACTTTGTCAGGCATTTTGTTTTACTTCAACGGGCATAAAAACTTCCTTGCTTTTAACAGGGCGTTTCATAATTTCTAACTACGAAAATGATTTAAAATGCGACACCTATCATGAAAAGAAAAAAATACACACCAGTATTCCATTTCTCCCTAAACATTGTAAGCTTCGAAGTCTTTAACTAACGTGATACCGGAGTCAACAAGCATACTTTTAGAATTTGATTAAAAGGGAATATAATATGGAATCGCGTATCTAAAGAATTTAATAACGGTATGATTATATCCGTGTACTGCGGCAGGGCTGTGTAGGGCTGTTTCGCCTGCCTGTTCATGCGAGCTGTCTTGTAGCCTACTGGTCTAGGTGCGTGACTCCCAACTGGCAGGTTGTGTGTTCTAATCCAGCTGGTGCTGGACCTTCCAGTTTTATTTATTTATTTTTTAATCGCGTAACATAAACATATTACCGTATGCAAACTGTACTGTATACAATATGTATATGTATATTTAATGTCTTAACTGTGCCTGTTTAAGTATTGAATATTCATATCTAATTTTACCACTGAAGGGAAATCTTAACATAAACATACAGTATATGGCTGGTCTCGGTACTTTAAAGAAAAAAATACACACCAGTATTCCATTTCTCCCTAAACATTGTAATCTTCGAATGAAACCACTAAATAAAGACATAAATATAGAAATCTAAAGATTTGTTTTATTTAATGTTGGTAGCAGGATGAACTGTCAGAGTGTATATTTTGTCGCAAAGTTGCTACAAGATGTTAACAGTGAAAAAGGTATTTAGAAATGAGTTATTTCAAGATGAAAAAGAAAACATACACGAAACATGGTTTCATTACGACCAGAATCGGTCTTGAGATATTTTTAACTTGATTTACAGTATTTGAGAGGTATGTCTTAACACCGATACTACAGTGCTTAAGTACTGCTCACGTATATGTTTCTAGGTTTATATTATGCATTTCATACGGTCAAATTACTTTTGAGCAACTAATAAGAAGCGCGAAACGGTATGCGTTTTAGTTTCGTTTTGTGCTGGAACCCGTGGATTGATTAGAGATATCAAGTACATACAAGTCATTTTTTATATGTTGTAGTTCGTCTTGAAAAAATGTTATGAGTACATCATCTATCAACAATTACACAGGTTCTGTTTCCATATTGCGGATTTTGGTTAGGTACAGTATTATCAAATCCAGTGGCGCTGTGTGTTACTTTACAGAGTCCCATGTCACATGGTCTGTGATTGAAACCTGTAAAACCGGTTTAATTCGTCACAGCCAGCACTCTTCAGGTGTGAGGGTCTTCTGCTCAGAATGAAACGCTAAAATGTTTGTGTATATTCTAATGGTAGTGGGGGCAGGGTGTGTGGGAACAGGTTTGGTTGAAATTGCATTGGAGATCTATGTTCTTCACACCTGAAACATTTTCTCTGAAAGCATTTTCTTTGCAGTTTAACCGATCTTGTTACAGCATGTTACAGTTTACTATTATTAACCATATTAATTTTAAGTGCTTAATGTAAAATCTTGTAAAAATATATTTTCATTTTTCAAATATACATTAAGTCTGACTATCATATAATAAGTTAAATACAAAACTAAAGAAAAAATAGGGTTAAATATAATTCAAAATATTTTGCTAACAATGTTAACTGTTTATGAATAATAAAATGTATTAACTAAGGAGTAGGATGGCACAGTTGTTAGTATGTTTTTTGTTTTGTTTCTTTTTCATAAATACAACAGTAGTACCTGATGTCTCAGTGGCTTTCAAAATTAAATTATGCATGCAAACCTGTGAACTAGAAAGATAACTAAGATTTTAATACTAATTAAATGACCGCGGGCACTTTCCACCCCCTCTACATTCTCAGAGTAGAACAGACTAACCTTCTAATGAAAGACGGTCCACCCCCCACGGACAGGAAAAGTGCCCACAGGCACTTAAACTTAATATGGTCAGTAACAGTAAACAGTAACATGGTAAGAAGGAGCAGGTACAAACGTTTTTGAAATAACCACATGTAAGACTCTGATGCTTAAAATGTTTAGGGAGAAAGTGGAATACTGGTGTGTATTTTTTCTTTAAACTACCAATACCAGCCATATACAGTCTGTAACGTAGGGATTTCTTTATGTCTTTATTTAGTGTTTACATTAGTGATGTAGCGGCGAGGCTTAATAATAAGGCAGAATTAAGTGTTTCTGAGCTTCCCAAATGAGGCCCCATTTCTCTGTTCATCTCTGTGGTGCAGCCACAGAGAAACCATTCATGCAAGATGTTTTCTTTTGATAAGGACAGCTCCCAAAGGGGGATGCACTTAGCTAAGCCTGGCTATCATGATCAATGGTCATCCATTGGTGCCTATCTGTCTAGGGAGTGCGAGTTGGACATCTGGATTGCATTCCTAAGTGTCAGGACTAAGTGACTCATATCTCACCTTGATCAACCAATCAGGGACCGGTAGGGCCGAGTAACCCACGTGGGACTCTGATGCCCATGGAACTTTCAGCCAATCAATGAGCTAAAGTTCCTCCAGGTAAAAACAGGCAACACAGAGAGCCTGAGAGATTCAGATTGAGATTCAGATTCAGATTCAGATTCAACAATTCTAAAGGGAATTCAAAGGAGAATCCCAAGGGCAGGACATTCTCGCAGCGCGCCTCCTGACCATCCTGAGACTCAGCCCGGACAACCACGGAACGGCCAGTGTGTCCGAGTGCCAGAACTTTCCTTTGTTCTAAGAGTCTAGAGTGGAGGTTGCCAGAGAGTAACCAGCAGCAGGCCTCGTGAACAGGTCGGAACTGTGGACAGCTGAATCACTATTCAGAACTAGCTCTTCATCATAAACGAACTGGTCCTCTTCCTGACTTGCTGGGACCCACAGTCATCTTTTCTCCTGTGCACAAACTTAACTAGCAGGCCAGTGAGCATCAGCAGCACACCGTCACAAGCCGCACAGCACAGCCTGGCACCGAGCCAGAGAGCGCGGATTGGACAGCAACAGCCTGCAACTGTTTCTTTGTGCCTGCAGGAGATCTGAATCCCCAGAGATTGGATGAGTATTCAACTTCAATGCATTACAGCTCGAGAATTCAATTGTTATCCCAACCAGTTGATATCAATTTAATTCCTAAGGGTTATGTACTTTTTCGAGTATCTAATGTAGAAGTTATAACTAAGTTCATTTACGAAACGGTCTTAATGAATGATATACTGAACGTATGTCCTCTTGATATGTATAACTCTTTGTAACTGACCGAATATACCTTTTGTATTCTGATAACCCTCTCGATAAGATCTGTTACGTTTATATGCATATTCTATGTATTAATAAATGTATCCTCGTGTATTAGTACCTGTGTGTGCGCGTTGTTTGAGTTATGTCGCATGGTTGGATTCTAAAGCCACCAAAAGAATCAACTTTGTGATTTACTGCTACAATTAATAATTACCTGCAGTACCTGCCAAACACCACATTATTTGGCGTCCCTGGCACGGGCGTGGCAAGACTGAAATGAGTCAACCAAGCGAATAATTCATATAAAACGCCGCGGGTTTCATACACGACAATACAGTGTGCTGAAAGCCGAAAGGAAAAAAAGTTCCCCTTGCTCTTTAAGCAGTGCTTGATTGTTTTGTGATCTTTTGCGATCTACCGGGTTGATTGCATACTTGATCTTGTGGTTTTCTGTGGTAAAACTGTAATTTCGTACTTAAAAGTAATACTCTTTAAGTTTAACGATGGTTGCTAAAAGGTCTGAATTCGAGTCGCTATTAAGCACTCTCTCTAGCAGCGACAGGTCTGACCACGATCTCTTCCATATCTCCGTCAGCGGAGAAGCTAGAATAAATCTCCATTCTCTGAGAGAGCTAGCGAAGGACATAGAGAGATTTGACCCTGCAGTGTCAGAGAATAATATCAAGAGTTATATTCAAGACCTCAGGTATACCCTGCAGTACCTGCCAAACGCCACAGAACAGGAGAAAGTGTTTCTGGTCAGGAAAACTACCAGCAGAGCTGTACATGAGTGGATGGCTAGGCAGATGAAAGAAGTCTGTAATGACTTTGAGCAGCTATGTCAAGCACTTATCGAAGAATACAGTGCGTTTATTGACCCGACTGCCGCGATAGCCGCCGCACTTAACATTAAGCACGAGAGAGCAGAGTCCCCTCGCAAATATTACGAGAGACTTAGACGAACTTATTTTGGAGGGCGAAATGATGAGGGTTGCGAAGAGAACACACATTTCAAGGGTTTATTCATTGCGAATCTCCACCCGTCAGTCAGAAAGATGATCTTAATGCATACAGATGCACAGACCATGAAAATGACTGATATCAAGAGATTCGTGCAGAAAGCCTGGGAGTATGATGTCCAAAGTCGCTCTGAGCAAAAAGTTGCTAAAGCGACTGCGTTCGCCGTCAGAGCCAGCAGGGTTAATTCCCCCCTGCTCGAAGGAGCACAGGCTCCTGAGCTGGCTAAGCCCCGTTCCAAAGCACTCACACAGGACCGCACCCAGCGTCCTAAGTGCCATGAGAACACCGGGGGAGGGAAAGGGCTAGATAAAGCTGAACAAAAGGATTCAGTAGCCGCCCGCCTGGCCAGGCTTGAACAAGCTTTATTAGGACAGGGACAACCGTTCCCCAAGGCTGCCGGAAACGTGAATGAGCTGATACTCTCCACTGGAGGAGGCGGAGACCCGCCCCCTCTCCCTCCCTCAGTCTATCTGATTGAGCGGAAGAGTTCCTGCCTGGATAAGGTCAGCCACTCCCAAGCGAGTGCTGACTCCACCCCTGAAGTCACAGAGCAGGCCGTAAAACGCAGAGGAAAAGCAAGAAGCTTTTACCTCAAGGCTGCCATGGGAGATGTCTTACCCAGTGAGACACTGATTGACACTGAGGTTGAAAGGTGTTTGATGTCACACGGCAAGCTCAAACGGGTAGAAAAGGAAAAGGGCATGCGACTCAGAGAGGAACCTTTGGTGGATCACCAGAAAGGCAAGGTGTGGAAACAGGTCAAGGCTCCTAAGCCTTCTGTACAGAAGGAAAGGGGGGCCAAGAGGCAGACTGTGCTCACACAGTGCCCACCGAACACAGAAGCCTATGTGAAGATTCCTTCTGTTCCCTCTGGACAAGAAATAAAAATATTTCCTTGTTCCCCAGATATACAGGGAAGTCGTGTCCCGGCTGAGGTCACAACAGCCTCCCTGCCACAGGAGCGCTGCTCCGAGCAGCCGCTTGATCCACCAGGTAAAGCACACACCTTTTACGTCCCTAAAGAGGAGCAGATCTCCCCACCTGGCGATGAAAAGGAGCTTTCCCTGTGCACCCTGGCACCCAAGAGGGGTCAGGACCACCACCCTGCAGTGGTGGAAGGGATCCAGATGGCAGGAGAGCAGGTTGGTGATGTAGCCCTCACCCTTAGCCCTGAGAGGTCCTCTATTAGTGAGGATCTGCTTGAGCAGCTGTCACAGGGCCACCGCCAGGTGCCCCTGGTGCAACATTCACAGGTTAGACAGGAGGTCCAGCTCGACGCTGAGACTACTGCGCTGTGGACACACCTGATCCCAGATGCCGATTCCCTCTGCTGTGACCCAGGGAACCTGCAGTCAGGTAACATTATTTCTCACGACTTCCAGGTAGTGAGTGAGACTGACCTGATTGTTTCTGCCTCAACGGCAGGGTTGCCAACACACCCAGTCCCCCAGAAGGGACAGGGAATGAAAGCCGAGCCGGTTTTCTCACAGCCACCAGCTCAGTCTGTCAGTCTGAGTCTGACCAACAGTGGTTCAGCCAGACTGGAGCTGGATGGTAAAGTCACCCGCCTGCCAGTGCAGGACATCGCAAAGAGGGGTGTCAGAATCCCCGCCTGCACTGACATGGGCCTGGTGAGTGATAGTGAGTTCAAAGATAGTGAACTAGCTATCCCACTGCTGGGGCAGCTCCCTGAACCCCTAGCGAGGGAAGGGGGGAGCGAGCAGGTGTCCTACACCTACCCCCAGCGAACGATTGTAAACATGCCGATAGAGGGATTCCTCAATCAGGAAGTGTGCAGGGTGGACCAGAATAGTGAGAATGGGGTAACAATCCCAGATCACTCAGGTGCTCCAGATGACCACTCAGCCGAGGGTCAGGCATGCTCCACCGCTGCACCGCCCCCTGCAGGGTTCCTAGAGCACAGGCATGAACAAATCGAAAAAGCAGATGCCCTGGAAATGGAGGAGCAGCATCAGCCGCTGTGTCAGATCTCCCCAGATTTCCAGGATGTTGGTGCCCAAGATGCCACAGAGCATACTGAGAAAGACACCATGTACATGCTGCGCCAGCTTAGAAAGGCAACAGTCACTCAGAAGGAGGTGACTGGGATCAGCCACCCGAAAAGACTTTTGGGAGGACTGATTGCTGCCACCACTGTTGTGCATTTGCTATTTCTGGTAGGTTTGTGTGCTACTGGCACTCTCACCCTGACTGCCCCAAGAAGGCAGGTGTCAGAGATGCCAGAGGGTAGTGACAGACTGTATCAACAGCAGCAAAAGTTGGAAAGCTTAGGGGAAACCCTACAGGCAACGTCCTATGCAACAGGGTTAAACCTTATTCCCCAACCAGTGGACATGATTGTTGGTGTTATACAGTGGGTTTATGCTTGTGTGCAACAGGCCAGAATGTTGACACAAGACCTGTTAAGGGAGTTTAAGGGTTAGACTGTAGCCAGTCTAACCACGGCACAAATCCCAACCCACTTGATTCCACTCTTCTCAGTAGAGGAGTATGTGACATTAACCCCATCGCTCATAGCTCACCCAGAAGGCAATCCAAGATTGAATTCGGTTCCAAATCTTGAGATGGGTATGGCTACCAAAGCTATCCATTGGCTGTGTCTAAACGATTCACCAATGAAGGGTGTAAAGCTATTAACGAGCAGAGGGAGGTTAATGAACCCCATGAAGAGCAGGTGGGAAGTAAATGGCTGGTCAGCACACCACATTTAACTGACACTATGACTTGTGATGGGCATGATACAGCTACCACAATGCAGCTACCTAACCAATAGTTTTCCTGTAAGTTCCCGAGGAGGCCATAGTACAGCATGGTAACTTAACACTGTACGGTCTGGAACCAGACAACATAAGACCAAACTTGAGGTCGTGGATGCCTTCAGGTGCCACACTAAGGAATTGGATAGAAATCCAAGAAACAGTAAGCCCTGAAGAGGTACAGGTAGTTAGTTTGCTTTAATGGAACAAACCTCCAAACCACCCTAGCAGATACCCAAAACAGGTGTTGTGGTTTATCGGGGGCTGGGAACAGGAACTGTTGTTATTGTAACACTACTGCCAGGTAGCTGGATCATGACTGACAGTGTACTCTGAATGATGTAGTCTCACATCAAGATGTACTCTGGGTAGCATGAATGAGTCAAAGGTAGCATGTCAAAAGAAAGGAAGTGACTTCTCCTCAGATATCTACTATAGAGGTATCAGATATTGACAGTGAACTTCCTCATGTGTAATTCCTAGACTGAGATAATGTCTCCTACCGTGTTTATACATACTCCAGATGTTATTCATCCTGTTTGTATCCAATGCTGGTTCCGGTATGAATTCTCGAGGAGTAATGTAGACATTTAAGATTAATGTTCTAATGGCAAGGGACATCACTTAACTCTGTTTTGTTTTGAAGGCAACAATGCCTCGGGACCTCGTGGCCTTCAAAAAGGGGGGATATGTAGCGGCGAGGCTTAATAGTAAGGCAGAATTAAGTGTTTCTGAGCTTCCCAAATGAGGCCCCATTTCTCTGTTCATCTCTGTGGTGCAGCCACAGAGAAACCATTCATGCAAGATGTTTTCTTTTGATAAGGACAGCTCCCAAAGGGGGATGCACTTAGCTAAGCCTGGCTATCATGATCAATGGTCATCCATTGGTGCCTATCTGTCTAGGGAGTGCGAGTTGGACATCTGGATTGCATTCCTAAGTGTCAGGACTAAGTGACTCATATCTCACCTTGATCAACCAATCAGGGACCGGTAGGGCCGAGTAACCCACGTGGGACTCTGATGCCCATGGAACTTTCAGCCAATCAATGAGCTGAAGTTCCTCCAGGTAAAAACAGGCAACACAGAGAGCCTGGGAGATTCAACAAGATTCAGACGAGATTCAGATTGAGATTGAGATTCAGATTCAACAATTCTAAAGGGAATTCAAAGGAGAATCCCAAGGGCAGGACATTCTCGCAGCGCGCCTCCTGACCATCCTGAGACTCAGCCCGGACAACCACGGAACGGCCAGTGTGTCCGAGTGCCAGAACTTTCCTTTGTTCTAAGAGTCTAGAGTTGAGGTTGCCAGAGAGTAACCAGCAGCAGGCCTCGTGAACAGGTCGGAACTGTGGACAGCTGAATTACTATTCAGAACTAGCTCTTCATCAGGAACGAACCGGTCCTCTTCCTGACTTGCTGGGACCCACAGTCATCTTTTCTCCTGTGCACAAACTTTGCTAGTTAAAGCCAACAATGAGCATCAGCAGCGCACCGTCGCAAGCCGCACAGCACAGCCTGGCACGGAGCCAGAGAGCGCGGATTGGACAGCAACAGCCTGCAACTGTTTCTTTGTGCCCGCAGGAGATCTGAATCCCCAGAGATTGGATGAGTATTCAACTTCAATGCATTACAGCTCGAGAATTCAATTGTTATCCAAACCAGTTGATATCAATTTAATTCCTAAGAGTTATGTACTTGTTTGAGTATCTAATGTAGAAGTTATAACCAAGTTCATTTATGAAACGGTCTTAATGAATGATATACTGAACGTATGTCCTCTTGATATGTATAACTCTTTGTAACTGACCGAATATACCTTTTGTATTCTGATAACCCTCTCGATAAGATCTGTTAGGTTTATATGCATATTCTATGTATTAATAAATGTATCCTCGTGTATTAGTACCTGTGTGTGTGCGTTGTTTGAGTTATATCGCATGGTTGGATTCTAAAGCCACCAAAAGAATCAACTTTGTGATTTACTGCTACAATTAATAATTGTCTCAGTAAATGCCCAAACCCTACAGAACTGGTGCCTTCAGAGAGCCACTATGATTACATATTTGGCGTCCCTGAACCGGTTTTCCCTACATTATTTGGTGTCCCTGAGTCGGCTTAATCTACAGTGACAAAGGCTAAACTTTTAGCTTCAGTAACGTGTACATATCTCCCCTTTTTATAAAACGACTTGGTTGAAAACTGTTCCAGAGCCACTGTTGTTTCATCAGTGAAAAGTACATCATGAAATGCCTCTCCCTGTTCAATCCACTGGAAAAAAGAAAAGGAGCATAAAGCTTCTGATGGTCATAAACGATATTCATTTAGGAGCAGCATCAGAGGTATGTTTTTAACTGCACTGCATTGGAGAGAATACCATAGTGTGTTTTTTTTTACTCCCTGGCGGAAACTGGCTTCCAGAAGAATCAGTATGGCTCAGAGATTAAATAAAACTTCACAGACATTAACGTTTTGTAACCTCCCATTTGTAACTATGGTGGTGTAATGGTTTTAAAATATCTGTCCAGCCCCATTTGTAACAATATTAATGGTTAGATTAGCTGATATCAAAATCCTGTCTCCACAATGTTTGATTTGAGAGCTGTCATTCCCTACCACCTGCATTCTCTAGGTGACAGCATGTCAGACATACTAGTTTTACATTAAGCAGTGTTGTAAAGTACTGATATACTGTACCTTTTCCCCTTTGAAAAAAGTGATGCGAGAATCATCAGTGTTTTTCCTCTCTTCAAAGTCATTCATCACTTTGGCAGAAAGAGTCCTAGTATAGCACCTTACTGAAGACTCAAAGGTCACATCCCCTGTGCGTATGATGGGAATGTGCAGGACTCCATTCTTCTCTTTCACTGAATACACATCCTTTTCAAATTGCATGCTTGGAACTGAAAGACAAACTTAACTTCACCAGATGGAGTAGAATCCAACCAGACATGCCGGGCAAATGAACATTCTTAAGTATGAACCTGACCTGGGTCAACTGAAAGTGCTGAACTAAACAGCACAGGTGCTTTGTGACTTTAAATAAGTATAAGAATAAACTGTAAGATATTTGTCATAAACATTAAAACAAAGAATAAAAACAGGAACAGAAAATGAAAATGTTTTCTATACTTCTAGGATAAGTTACCTAATTAACAAAAACTAGAAAATAAGCAGACAAAAACTTCAGAAATAAAATGTTTCAGAAATACAGGTTAGATCAGCAATTAAGTATTAAGTATGAAAGTACTATTAGAATTTAGTCATATTACATTCTTTACAAGTAAATGTGAAAGTACTATACACTAGAATTCTGTACATTATACTATTAATATTAAGAATACTGAGCTGCAAATACCTCTCAAATACCTGCAAATACTACAAATACCTCTCACGTGATACATGTTCATATAAGGAAAGATGTGTGTGTGTGTGCCCACAGCTTTTTGCTTTTCTCACATACCATCCTGGAATGCATCATTAATAGCAACCAAAGCTTCATAAGGTTCAGTGAGTACAGCCCGTTGAGGTGAACTGAGGAACACCACAAAGTATTCTGTGCCTTCAATTGTTGGATTTTGATTGTCATCAAGAATTGTCAGACTACAAATCTGAAACACACAATCATTTGGCAATTACAGTACAGAGTATCTTAAAAAAACAGAACAAGAAAAATTTGTAATAAGGGCATATAGCAGAATGAATTATGCAGTTTTTTAGAAATATTTTGTGTGCTTATCTGCTTCCATACTTCTTGAAAACAGTGTCATGAAAAAGTATTTGTCCCCTTCCCAATTTCTTCTATATTGCATATTTATCACACTGGATGTTTTCAGATCTAATATTAGATAAGGGGAACCTGAGTGAACAAATAACACTTCTTTATTATTATTTCATTTATTAAATAAACAAAGTTATCCAACACCCATATCCAATGTGTGAAAAAGTAACTTAACGGGTTGTGCCACCTTTAGTTGCAATGGCTGCAACCAAACACTTCCTATAATTCAATATTCAATATTTTCACATCGTTGTGGAGGAATTTGAGCCCACTCTTCCTCACAGAACTGCTTTAATTCAGAAACATTGGTAGTTTTTTTCAATGAACTGCTCATTTCTGGTCCTGCCATAGCATGTCTATTAGGTTTAGGTCTGGACTTTGACTAGGTCACTCCAAAACTAATTTTGCTCAGCCATTCTGATATGGACTTGCTTTTGTGTTTTGGATCATTGTCTTGCTGCATGGCCCAACTACGCTTCAGCTTCAGCTCATGGACAGATGACCAGACATTCTCCTTAAGAATTTTCTGATACAGAGCAGAATTCATGGTTTCTTCAATTATGGCAAGTTGTCCAGGTCCGGAGACAGCAAAGCATCCCCACACCATAACACTACCACCATGTTTGACTATTGGTATGATGTTCTTACTGTAAAATGCTGTATTTGCTTTACGCCAGACATATTGGGACGCATGTCATCCAAAAAGTTCCACTTTTCACTCATCTGTCCATAAAACATTCTCCCAAAAGGCTTGGAGATCATCCAGGTGCTTCTTTGAAAATGAGAGACGAGCATTTATGTTCTTCTTGGTTAGCAGTGGTTTCCACCTTACTACTCTCCCAAGAAGCCCATTTTTGCCCAGTCTCTTTCTGATTGTGGAGTCATGAACACTGACTTTAGCTGAGTCAAGAGAAGCCTGCAGTTCTTTGGATGTTTTTTTCAAGATCCTTTGTGACGCCCTGGATGATTTTACGCTGCACCCTTGGAGAAATTTTGGCAGGCCAACCACTTCTGGGAAGATTCACTACTGTTCCAAGTGTTCTCCATTTGGAGATTATGGCTCTCACTGTGGTTCAGTGGTCCAAGAGCCTTAGAAATGGCTTCGTAACCCTTTCCAGACTGATAGATATCGACATATTTTTTTTTCTGATCTCTTCAGGAATTTCCTTTGATCGTGGCATAATGTGCTTGTTGAATCTTTGAGCTGGCAACTTGACTCTGATGGTAAGGATCAAAATACAGTATGTGAGGTTTATATTGAGCAGGGCTGGTTATAATTACTTTTGCACACAGTGCACAAGTTGGTGTTGGATAACTTTGCTCATTAAACAAATAAAATAAGCAAAAAAGTGTTATTTGTTCACTCAGGTTCCCTTTATCTAATATTAGATTTTGGTTGAAGACCTGAAAACATTCAGTGTCAAAACGTTGCAATAATAAAGAAAATCAGGAAGGGGGCAAATACTTTTTCGCGTCACTGTATCTACCAGGCAGCATGCAAAAATATTAGACTAATCAAGTCAATCAGATTATAGATTTAATCTGACTGAGCAGGACTTTCATATATTAAAGATAAAATTAAATTAATACCTTCAGAACAGTCAATAACTGTTCAAGAACTCAAACTGCAGCAAAGCACCTCAACAAAATATTACACAGAGTTTGGTGAGGAGACTTCATGTAGTTATTACCTAAAAGGGATAATCAACCATTCTGAGTTCTACACTCTGAAAAGTACTTAAAAGCATCACATAAAATCACTGAGGTTGTCACGGACGTCCAAAGGAACTAACTGTGGGGAGCAGGAGAGCGGAAAAGACCCATATGCGTAGCGGCGAGACGGGAAAAAGGCCCGGGCTCATTAGTGCAAAGAGTTCAGGAATGTCGTATAGAATCCTATGCCCTCAGGGAGCGGACGTGGGGCGCCCTGGTGCTAGGCAGGTCTCAGGACATCCGAACCTCAATGCTGAGCGAGGACAGAGTGCAAGACCCGGAAATATATAGCCCAAGGGAAAGAGAGGGACAGGAAGGACAGCAGAGCGGAAACTAGAGACAGGACAGAGAAGGAGCGCCTTCTGGCTGCAGAGGGCGTGACAGAGGTGAACAACATGTTTTTGTTCTAAAATGATCAAATGTATGCATGTAATTAACCACAAATAAAATGTATAGACATGATGGTGTACCTCTCACAAGTTGTTTCACTGTAAAACAAAAAATAATATTACTGACCTTTTAATGAACAATGAATGCTTGAGCAGGAAATATGTTGCAAAAATACAGTACTGTTAGAAAAGTGCCAAAAGAAAAAAAGACACAGGTTTAACTACATAACCTAATCCTGTGACAGAAAACTCTGATCTCAGACTAACAGAAAATTAAAGAAATGGCTAGGCCCAGCAGTACGATTCTCTGCAGTGGACCTATATGGGTAGCAGACTGACAATTAAAAGGAGAAAGGGTTACAAGCTGCTTCACCTCCTCTGTTTTCCCAGGCCTGAACTCCACTTTCTTGGAGCTAGGTATGTAGTCCACTCCAGGTGTGGCTGAGGGTGGATCTGAAGGCCGTGTGGCACACCACACAGAGGTCACAGAGGACAGATCACTGCCTTGCCTAATAACAGGAATTTCAATGACACCTAAAAACAAAATCACATCCCTGTTTTATGACATCAAATTGTAAATATTTGAAATTTGAAAATAGAAACACAGACCCTTTAGCTTTATGACCCTATCACTTATGTTTCTTTCATTAGATTTTAAACTATTAGCAGTTGTTTAAAGTTGACACAGATCTATTCTGACATGCTGTTAACTGCTTTCAAAGTAATTATACACTGTAAAATGAATTGTGTAAATATTGTGCACTGAAACAATTACTAATATTTAAAAATACACAACCAAGTTTGAAACATTTTCAGAAGAAAAAATCCACATTAGTGCAATGTATTCTGCAGTCTGTTGTAACCTTTACCTTTATCTTCACTCAGTGTAAAAGAAGCATTTCCCAGGAATACAGTGGAGACATCATTTGGGCCATCGATCACCACTTTGGCAACTGTCACATCCCCAATCCGAGCATTGTCTGAGGCATCAGCCAGGATGATTTCAAACTCTTCTTCCAACTCATACTCACTGTCATCAATCAGTTTTACATCACAGGTGGACATGCTCACCCCAGGCCCTAAAATCACCCGATTTTCACTGGACATTCCTCTGGACTTGAAATCAGAACCAGACTCCAAAGAATATAGGCTGCTGCCTTGGGCAGATTTGGAAACAGTGTAGCAAAGAGCAGAAACAGTGCTACTGGAGTCACCTGGAAATTAGACAAAACTCTGTAAGTGAGAGAAGAGACTGAGACTAATACAGATGCAGCCATTCAAAATGCACCATACAACCCCATACCGGGTGAAATTACCCACAGGTCACTACACTGTACCGCAGTACAGTACGTGATTGGCTGGCCATAATGACCGACAGGGGCACTCATGGTGCACTGGTTGTTAGTGAAACGATTTAATCATTTAATCTCTTTACTGTGCAAGTTTTGATCCACTTAATAGTGAATATTTATATGGAATTTTAAAACTAAAGGGAAATTTTAGTAGCTGAGCATAAAAAGAAGAGGAGCATAACACGTCAGAAGGTCATAAATTATATAAATTTATGAACATAAACATATCATGTAAACTGTATATGGATGGTATTGGTAGTTTAAGGAAAAAATACACACCAGTATTCCACTTTCTTCCTGAACATTTTAAGCATCAAAGTCTTCGGTTACATACTGTGGTTATTTTGGAAAAGTTTTTATGGGCTCCTTCCGACTACATTAAGTTTATATATTTCATAAAAAGTTATTATGTTTTAACCTTTTCTATGAATATTTGCGCTCGTTATCATAGTAAAAAAACACATACTTTTTAGAATTTGAATAATAGGGAATATAATATGGAATTGCATATCTAACGAAATTAATAAAGATATAATTATATTCATATAGCTCAAATGATCACATTAGTACACTTTCTTTGTAAGCATCTGCATCAATTTGACTCATTCGCCAGCGATTACTTGGAAACTCTTGCCTGCCCTTTTTGGAAACATTTTGACATTCGTTTTTTTTAAAGCTTGTATTGTTCTTATAGTGGTAATGGAGAACATACTGTACAGTTGTAAAGCTGTTCAGCGCATGTTGGTGTAACGATATTAATTTAAGGATCTAAATATATGTATTTATATAGCTGATAGTTTTACTGTAATCCACTATTCTTTATAAATACGTTTTATTTTTAATTTGACTCATTCACGCATGATTACTTTTGAAACATTTTTAAGCTGTTTGTCTCAGCTGTGTTTCCGAGCAGCCCTAGATGATCCGGGTTCAATACCCGCTTACGGCACAAGCTTTTCTTCTAACAAATTTTTTAAAGAAACTATAACAGTATCATGTACACTATATTAACACGTTTTTGGTTTTTTTCGTATATATATTATAACATATTCAATGTTAAGTTATATTAATAATGAAATAAAAACATGAACTAGCAAACATGAATACTGTCAACTGTACAACCGGTTTAATTCAAAACACTTTATTCAGTGTGGCAATTTAACAGATGCCTCAAGCCTTAAAATGAAATCAAACAGATGCAGCCATTCAAAACAAGCGGGGTATGCTGCGGTACAACGCGGTGGGCGTGTCGCAGTATACCACGATTTACCATATGCAAATTAGATTGTGTTAATAGTATCTTGAATCACCTTGTAAAACCGGCAGGTGGATCTTATAAAGCTTAACATCTCCTGTACAGCATTTGAGCTGTCACCAGAAAACATCCAGTTTTGAATCCCGATGACTGCTGTGGGACAATCTTTATTCAATTAAGAATTGTATAAAGTTGTATACTCTTTAGACTTTTAAATTTAAACTGTGTATTACAGCATGTTAATCATTATACATTAAAAAGTTGGTATATTTTATGAAAGCAAGATTGCTCAGTTGGACAAAAGTACACAACCTAGCACCTTTATCATAAATATTTTAATTATGCAGAAATATTTTATTATTTCTTTGAAAAACTAAAATAGCAAACATTATGGACACTACTTTATATTGACATTTTTTATATTTCTAAATATCACAACAAGTTCGAAGCTAAGTCATTTATTAATAACAATGAATAATTTCAAATTGCTACTGATATTATTACTGACTAAATATTATTGACACTATATTGAAATTGTTGTTTTTTCTAAATATAAAAAAAAGTTCAAAGCGAATTAAGTGATTACCATTTTCCATGAATACTTGCGCTCGTTATTGCAGTAAGAGAAACTCATACCTTTTAGAATCTAATTATTAAAGCAATAAGGCACGAGAGGCCGTGCTACTGTGTATCGTGGATATAGTCACAGTTAAAAGGTGTTGTTAGGCCTGAAGCGATGCAGAGGGCCGGCAACCCTTTTAACTGTGACTATATCCACGATATAGCACAGGCCTTGAGTACCTTACTGCTTTTATAAAATGGTCCCAAAATATGCGATTGCTGTATAGAATGAATTTTAATTTTAAAAATTTATTTAACACGAAAATTAATCTGTTTACGTTCCTATGCTTGCGAATATTGGCCCTCGTTGCTATGCAACACAGAAACACAGCCACAAGTAACTAACTAACAAGGACAGGACATTAGCTAGCTAATATGATAAAGGAATAAATGACTTGTTTTTTGTTTATTTCTTTAGCACATTTATTTGAACATTTCCATCGATTGTACAAGCACTGAAAAATGTCATCAGGCATTTTCTTTTACTATAACAGACATAAAAACTCCCTTGCTTTTAACAGAGCGTTTCATAACTTCTAAGAATGAAAATGATTTAAACTATGTGACACTTATTCAACCAGAGCTCAAAATATCACAAGGATCCTCAAGAGCACAACCAAGACAGCAGAAAAAGATACGTGTATCAGATACATGAGAATCCAATTTTTTTTATTTACGTTAAGAAGTAGTCTTTAAAATGTCTTTATCACACAGTAAAAAGTCAAAATTCCGGAGTGTGCGTATATCAGAAAATCCGATTTCAGGACCGGAATTATCCGTTTTATAATAGGGAATATAGTATGGAATCACGTATCTAAAGAAATTAAAAATGGTATTAATTTAAGGATCTAAATATCTAAATATACTTATTTATATAGCAGGTAGAATTACTGTATTCCACTTTCTTTGTAAACAAGAAAAAACAGATACACAACGCAAAGCTGTGTCACTCTTCAGGAATGTTCATGCTGTCAGCAGTATTGTGTATATAGTTTTATGTACAGGCTCGGAAAACTTTCACAAGTAGAGGTCTTTAAAATTAGGTTGTATTTCTAATTCTTAAAAAATAAAGCAAAAACAAGACATAATGATGTGTTCCTGCTTAGACATTTAATAGCTATAAAAACAGGTTTCGATAGTTAATAACCACTTTTTATGCACAAAAAACGGGTGATTTTTCTTCCTCCTGATCAGCTTAGAATCTCTGTGTATGATGTAAGGCTTTTACTTCTTAATTAAACGTTTAAAATACATGTTTTTAACAGAAAAAATCATATTCTGTTGTCTTCCTGGTATGTAGAACAGATCAGCAGATCTTTTTTTCCTTAATCACAGACTCTGAAAACAGTGTGCAGCCCATTGCGCTGCATCAGAGGGGGAGGCGGCACAGAGAGAGGGAGGAAGTTCTGAGCTGAGTATTGCACAATGGCCGTAAAGCACCAATTGCATCTGCATTCATAACTTAGTGTTTAAAATTAAACAACGTAAATCATTTTCTTTGACTCCTAAGTCCCTTGATTATCATTAAGCACAGGTTTCTCAGCACTAATTTTTGGTACCATTGTTAGACGAAGTAGGAAATTATTGTATTTTCTAATGACATTACAGGTGGTAAGATTACAGATTTTAATTGTTTTTAATTTTGTTATGCATTTTAGAAAAGCTTAATCTATACATACACCACAAAACTATTCTCGATTGTATTTCTGAATGCTATGTATAAAAAAAACTTGCAGGTGTTAGCATAAACTATTAGTAATCAATAATATTAAATTTAGCACTGTAATAAATTGTGCTAATAAGAAATTCTATTCTACTCTGATTATGTAGGGGGGAGAAAAAATGCCCGTCTTTTCACTGATAAACGCGTGTAAACAAAAACTACAGTATGCTTAAGAGTTGTTAAACTGTTTTTTTTTAACTTAAAAATAAACAGAGTTTAATGACATGAAATTGAATCCAGTTGTCAGATCACGTATATACATACCTTAGCTTTGTGCAACAACCTGAAACTTTCAGGTACCATAAATAATATTATTGCTAAACATATGCCATTCTAATCTGCAAGCGACCAGAATACAGAATACAAATTTTTGTATAAAAATGCATTAAGTACTGTTCTACACCTGCTTGCTTTGGAAGCACTGGCCTACCTGTATACAAACTATACAAAATGCTTTTAAATCTAGCATTCAGCACAGCCAGCCCGCTAGAGCACCACAATTAACACTCAACCACATCACAGATCACAGATCAGTCCCAGTGTGTGAGATCTTGCAGTTTGATCTGTGCTTGATCTTTGATCTGAGCTTTAATAGAGAGCTTATCTCTATTAATATATTAATATCGAGTGGTATTAAATGCAACTTTTTTGTATAGATGACACTTTTCTAAAATGCATTTAAAAATAAAAAAGATTACAATTGGCAGACCTGTAGCTTTTTCACGAAACCTCCTTGAGTTATGAAAACACTTGCTGTGTGTACAAAGTACATGTGGCTGTTTTCACAGCCTTCACTATGTTGTTTTTAAGCCATTTTTTTACCACGCTCGAATATTCTTCTGTCCATATCTCTGAAAGGGAAACACAGAAAGCCTTCAAACCAAATGCATTTTAAAGACCACGACATGTGAAAATCTTCACAGCCTCCACATAAAACTATCAGTGAGCTAATTCTCTTTTTTTAAACCTCCGGTTTTTCATCGATGCATAATTACGCACTAACTGGAACCCGGGGGGACCGCTGTGTACACATGTTCACAATGCGAGAAATACTGCTTAATACGGCTTTGTGTGAAAAACCTGTATATCACCACAGGAAGCAGAACAGCGCAGCCTGAAACGGCTGAAACATTGTGTTGTCTTTCTTCTCTTTTCAGCTTGGAATAAACCTATTACTTGTTCCTTTGCAGCCTACGCATGCTGTACGTGGCTACCCACCTGTATTAAACCTATTTCACGCAGTAGTTTAAACTAAGTGTAAAGTGCTATGAGGAAAAACAGTCTCCGCGGGTGCATATCTGCAATAGAAAGCAACTGGTCTGACATGTAAAATGTGACATCTCTGGAGCGTCGAGTAGATACCCACCAGTGTGAGCTCATTTGCTAAGCTATTAAGGTTGCTTGAGTTACTGTGATAGGGTGTGGCAAGTTTCCCCTGACTGTCTTGGCCGAAAGGAACCTGTCTTTCATTGGAAGACAATGAACCTATTCTACTCGTACATGAGAATATAATATAAATACACCAAGGGATTGGGCTGAGTTCACATTACAAAAAAATCTGCGAGTATATAGTATGGACACAAAGACTTTTTACGGGAAGAGACGTGGTGCTTTAACTGCCTGTGTGCGTTAAACAAGAGAGTGTGGCGTTACTTTTTGTCAATGAAAAAGTGCATGTGTGTCTCTCTGTACTCAGCTGTACTGAAAAATAAAGCACCGTTTTTCATTCGATGACTGCCTGAGTCACTGTGTCTGTCCTATATAATAATGCCACAATATTATAGACGCCCCTTAGGCTGGGCAATTGAATTTTTTAATTACAAAAATAAATAAAAATGAGATGTAATGATGTGTTCCTGCTTAACTTGCATGACTTTAAAAGTGATAAAAACAGGTTAATAACCACTTTTTGTGCATGAAAAACAGGTGATTTTTCTTCCTCGTCATCAGATCTTTCTTGGAAAAATGTCTTTCTTACCCACTGCGATTCGAGCACAGAAAAGTTAAAAAGAAAGTCAGACAGGCAGGGGGGAGGGTGAGTTGTGAAACTGTTACCTGTCCTGGATAAAGCGGTTAGAAAATAGGTGGATTTACACCTTTGAAAAGCGTTCCAATTTTAATGTGATACAGAAGACATTATTCATAAAAAATGATCTTGTACAGTCTGTAATACTGTATAATAGTGTCTGTTTGAGTGAGATACAGATCTGAAGAAGTTTGGTGCGGTCTTCTCTGCTTTAAAGGTACACTCCTTGTGGATGAATTTTCACCTCCAACATTTTCCCACAAGCTAACACACAGAAGCAAACTGAATACAAAATATACTTGCAAGAATAGCGATTACAAACATAAAAAAACATGCTTTATACTGTTATATTGTACAGTGTATCAAAACACTCTATGGTCACTTTTATCTAGCAAAAATTCAGCTATTTGTCAACATATTTACTAAAACTATCCATCACAGAAATCTCACTGTGTTAGTTTCACTGTACACCCCAGTGCTCACTCAATGTTCACACTCCCAGTAAAATAAAAAACCTGTTTCCCGCATTGTCAGATCGCACCGGGGGGAAGGGAAAGTGCCTGCGGTCAATTTTTGACAAAGTTAACACAAACTCTGATAAACAGAGCTGCTTGTAAGAGCAGTGTGACTTTCTACTATCTGAACCATTTTTTATAGCTTTTAAAGTCACGCCATGTTTGAGTTAGTCAGGAAAATGTCATAGTGTTATAAAGTTGTATAGTTTTAAAGCCACTACAGTATAGCTTGTGGGAAATACATTTATTTGTACTGCATCAAAGCTTAACTCGTTCAGAGCACCTGACATTATAAAATCCGAGTTAAAAGGAACATGTCAAAATATTTCCAAAATAATCACAAGTCAACGAGTTGATGGGTTCGATAATAATAGAGAAATCATAAAAATAATCATGAAATCCTACTGAAAGAAGGTCACTTAAATCAACATTAAAAAAATGTATATAAATCAGTTAAAAACACTTTTTATGCACGAAAAATGGGTGGTTTTTCTTCTGCGTGATCAACTTAGAGTTTTTGAGTAAGCTTTAAGTTCTTTTTACTTCTTATTTAAACATTTTAAACACTTTGTTTTGTAAACGCAACACGCATTACGTACAGAAATAAAATAATGTTTTCTACGGGTGTTAAGCAGATTAGCAGGTTGCTAACAAAATAGCACACCGCCCACTAACCGTCCACCACTACCTAGTGATATAACTTTAACATAAACAAGATCTAGTACCTGGTGCAGTTTTTTTAAAAAAAAACTTATTTTGAATTAATCGAATCCCAGCCAGAATTACGTGCTTTCCCTACATCTGAGAAACACCTGATAATCTGTAAAGCTTTCATTGCTTTGTTTGTATATATTCCAATCGCTGCGGGTGCAGGGTGTGTGGGGAAAGGTTTAGGCTGCAATTGAATTGGGGATCTGTATTCTTCAGACCTAAAACATTGTTTTCTCTGAAAGCGTTTTCTTCCTCTTTAGCTGTTCTTTTGCTGTCTACGCATGCTTACACGGCTCCCTAGGGGAATTCTCATACTTCACTGAGAAAGCTTTAGAGAACATTACATTTTTATTTTCAACAAATTGTAAATATGATGCTTACATTGGCGCTTTTATTAATTTTAATAAGTGTACGGAGGAGTGTTAGCAGCCAAGGAGAGCACCCCACCTCCCTTTCCTCCACGGACTGATAAAGCAATAAGTGTTAACTATCCAGCCATTGCAAGCCACTGCAGCAGCCACAAATAAATAAAAAAACAAACTTTTTTTTCTCCTGATGGTAACTGTAACAAATTGTCACATTTCACATCCTTGCAAAACAATCATGATGTTCTCATCCAATCTAAGTTTTGATGTTTTTTTATTTTGAAACCATGATCTTGACATGCAGGTGTGAAGTAGAATTAAAAGCTACAGATTTAAAAGGTTATTAATAATATCTTCCGTGTCGCATTAACATTGGAATGTTCTTACAAGTGTAAAAAGAGGCGAAACACAACGTGTCCCCTCTATAACTCTTCAGTTTACAGAGAAATTCCACCAGAGCCACACAACATTGTCCATTAATACTGTTCTTGTGTCTAATTTCTAGTTTAGCAGGATTTGCGCGATAGGCACATTGTTTAATGGGGATGACATTACCCACATCTATATCACTGTATGACACAGGTTTGAGTCGGAGTGACTGTTAATAAAACAGAGAGTCTTCCAATACTTACGACTACTGCATTATTTCTTTATCCATTTCAGCTAAATGAGGGGAAATAAATCCTCAGAATCTTGGAGTTCCAATTGTAAAAATAACCCTTCTTCCCTCCTTTGTTAACTTTCGCGAAGAAATCCTTAATCACAATACCATCACTTAATTTATCCAGATACATAAATTCATGCCAGAGCCAACAACAAGCTATAATAGTGGACTATTTTTATGTATTCACTATATAAGAAACAAACTGAAAGTAATACTCTGATTGCGCTTTGAACCATTGGGTGCAGTGGTTTGTCTATTACCACTACAAGGACAGTAAAAGTTTTTATAAAGAAACGGATGTCAAAATGTTTCTGAAATGTCCACCTGTGATATTTTAGCTGTTTAGTTTCACAATTCCATATTAATATAACTATCAAATTATGTTAAATCACTACAACATTTATCTTTTTACAGTAACAGCAAGTGGTGTTCTTACTACGTATTCTTAGAAAAGGATAAAATGTTATAACTTTTAATGAAGTACAGAATATAAGCTTAATAATGTTAGAACAAGCACGTTAAAACCAGAACCCACTAAGTTACCAAGTTAAAGACTTTGATGCATAAAATATTTATGCATAATAAATATTATTTATGATGAAGGTGCAAGGTTGTGTCAAACTGAACAATCTTGCTTTTATAAACTATACCAACTTTTTCATATTTAATGATTAACATGCTGTAAAACACAGTTTAAAATTATTAAAGGTCTAAAGAATATACTTAAATTCTTAATTGGAAAAATATTGTCCTTAGCAGTGACCGGGATTGAAAACTGGACGTTTTCTGGTGACGTTTAGCTTTATTAGCTCTACCTGGCGGTTTACAAGGTGCTTCCAGATACTATTATCATATTTCAATTTGCATGCAGTATACTGCAGTATGATGCGCCATGCCTACTTCGTTTTGACGCAGCATACTTCGAGCATTTTGAATGGCTGGATCTGTAATTATACTGATTTCGGCTGCTTGTAACTATTTCCTTTTGTTGTACAATAAGATCTGAAATATAAACAGCAACAAAGTAATTATTGTTCACCAGCCCACAAATATAAGCTATTACAGATGCTGCCATTCAAAGTGCGCGGTACAGACACGTACCGGAGGTAATTGGCTACGGCGTCGTGCATCGTGACGTGCGATGACGCAAAATAACGCGGTACGTGATTGGTTGACCGACAGGGGTCCGTTGGTCTGTCGTAGAAAGACTGTAAACGTCTTTACTGTGCCCGTTGTAGATATTGAATTTTAACTGAAGGGAAATCTTAGTAGCTGAGCATAAAAAGAATAGGAGCATACTGTAACGCGTGTGAAAGCCATAAACGATATTAATTTTGGAACATAAACATACAGTATATAGCTGGTCTTGGTACTTTAAAGAAAAAAATACACACCAGTATTCAATTTCTCCCTAAACATTGTAAGCTTCGAAGTCTTTAACGTGATACCGGAGTCAACAAGCATAGTTTTAGAATTTGATTAAAAGGGAATATAATATGGAATCGCGTATTTCAAGAACTTAATAACGGTATGATTACATCCGTGTGCTGCGACAGGGCTGTGTAGGGCTGTTTCGCCTGCCTGTTCATGCGAGCTGTCTTGTAGCCTACTGGTCTAGGTGCATGACTACCAACTGGCAGGTTGTGTGTTCAAATCCAGCTGGCGCTGGACTTTTCATTTTTATTTATTTATTTTTTAATCGCGTAACATAAACATATTACCGTATGCAAACTGTACTGTATACAGTATGTATATGTATATTTAATGTCTTAATTGTGCCCGTTTAATTGAATTTAAAAAAATTATTTAACACGGACATTAAGCTGTTTACATCTTCCGCCTGAGAACAGTCACCCGTTGCTACCCAACGCAGAATGGTGATTGGCTGACACCATCTGACACCCCTCTGATTGGAGAAAAAAGACGTGCTGGTTTGCTATACATACTGTACCAGGAAGAGGATTTCTTTCTATTCAAAATGTGTATTTTACAAGTTTAAGAAGTAAAAACCTTACAGCGTACACAGATTTCTAAACTGATCAGGATCGTTATCTTTGTCTTATGCATAATAATGTTCACCGCTCTGTCCAGCAAATTAATAATAAACTTTATTTTATATAGCGTTTTAAACGAATAAGTAATTAGATTGTTCATAAACCTAATCACTTGCTTTTTCTTTTTATTTAGGCTCAGATTTCAACTATAGATCGTATTATTAATAACCATAATAACAACCAACCAACAAAAACAACCATATAAACATAATTCCAACCAAAAACATAGATAACAACCACAATACAAAATCAAATAATCAAGCCACTTTACTCTCGCAAAGTCCTCCAATTATCATAATCCCGCCCCTTATGCAAAACCAAACCTTCCTCCCATCCCAGTTTATCCTGTTTATCATAAACAAAATCCACCTCAATTTTCAACATAAAGCATTACACAAAATCAATACCTCAACACTCCATACTCAACAACGATAATTCACAAACAGCCAGAACATGTAACTACACGTTCCCAAATAGACCTAATTTCCATAGCCCCGCCCCTTATGCAAAACCAACATCCCTCCCCTGTTCTCTCTCTCCCCTGGCGGTTGTAATTGTTTTTATTTTCAAATAAATTTTAGCAAAGTCATGTATTTTAAAAATCTTAAGATTTTTATATTTATGTCTTTATTTAGTGGTTTCATTAGTGACAAAGGCTAAACTTTCTTGGAAAAATGTCTTTTATGTAAACCATGTTTGCTATTAATTCATTCAGGGCTAAAATATGTTCATTGTCTTCTAATGAAAGAAGGGTTCCTTTCGCCGTAGTCGGGAGCCTAGCCTTTAACTAGTAAGTACTGTACGTACTGGGTTTTTGAGGGGGGGGAGGTGTCTTTCGCTGGAAATCTCGCCTCCTACTTTGAAAATACCCGTGAAACCGGTTCAATTCGTCACAGCCAGCACTCCTGCAGAGAGGGGGGTTGTACTTGCAGTGTATACAGTACACGCGTTATGCTCTTCGTTAATGTCTAAGCCGGAACATATCATTATATCTCATTTTGTATTTCTTAAAAAAAAATCGTTTTCCCAGCCTAACAGTATTGTTTTTAACCTGTAAAGCGCTTTGAGGAGCCACCTTTAAAGGCGCCATATACAATAAAGTTCATTATTATTACTATTGTAAATTTGCTGGACAGAGAGGTGAACATTATTACACAGAAGACAAAGATAGCGATTTACGTTGCATTGTGTATTGTGCTGCTTTAATACAGTTTTAAATAATTGAAAGTCTAAACAGTATCAGCTTTATTTATGGGTTTTAATTAAAGGTGATTTAAACGCGATTTAAATCAATATAAATGTTTATATTGTAACGCATAGGTGACTATTCATTGTTATTAAAATGACTTAAATTTGATCATGTTGTGATATTTAGAAATATACATTTGTTTGGTGCAAGTGAAGTTTTATTTAATCTCTGAGCCATACTGATTCTTCTGGAAGCCAGTTTCCGCCAGGGAGTAAAAAAAAAAACACACTATGGTATTCTCTCCAAAGCAGTGCAGTTAAAAACATACCTCTGATGCTGCTCCTAAATGAATATCGTTTATGACCATCAGAAGCTTTATGTTCCTTTTCTTTTTTCCAGTGGATTGAACAGGGAGAGGCATTTCATGATGTACTTTTCACTGATGAAACAACAGTGGCTCTGGAACAGTTTTTAACCATGTCGTTTTTAAAAAAGGGGAGATATGTACACGTTACTGAAGCTAAAAGTTTAGCCTTTGTCACTAATGTAACCACTAAATAAAGACATATAGAAATCCCTACGTTACAGACTGTATATGGCTGGTATTGGTAGTTTAAAGAAAAATACACACCAGTATTCCACTTTCTCCCTAAACATTTTAAGCATCAGAGTCTTACATGTGGTTATTTATTGCAGAATTTAATTTTGAAAGCCACTGAGACATCAGGTACTACTGTTGTATTTATGAAAAAGAAACAAAACAAAAAACATACTAACAACTGTGCCATCCTACTCCTTAGTTAATACATTTTATTATTCATAAACAGTTAACATTGTTCGCAAAATATTTTGAATTATATTTAACCCTATTTTTTCTTTAGTTTTGTATTTAACTTATTATATGATAGTCAGACTTAATGTATATTTGAACAATGAAAATATATTTTTACAAGATTTTACATTAAGCACTTAAAATTAATATGGTTAATAATAGTAAACTGTAACATGCTGTAACATGATCAGTTAAACTGCGAAGAAAATGCTTTCAGAGAAAATGTTTCAGGTGTGAAGAACATAGATCTCCAATGCAATTTCAACCAAACCTGTTCCCACACACCCTGCCCCCACTACCATTAGAATATACACAAACATTTTAGCGTTTCATTCTGAGCAGAAGACCCTCACACCTGAAGAGTGCTGGCTGTGACGAATTAAACCGGTTTTACAGGTTTCAATCACAGACCATGTGACATGGGACTCAGTAAACTAACAGCGCCACTGGATTTGATAATACCTAACCAAAATCCGCAATATGGAAACAGAAGCTGTGTGATTGTTGATAGATGATGTACTCGTAACATTTTTTCAAGACGAACTACAACATTTAAAAAATGACTTGTATGTACTTGATATCTCTAATCAATCCACGGGTCCCAGCACAAAACGAAAGTAAAACGCATACCGTTGCTCAAAAGTAATTTGACCGTATGAAATGCATAATATAAACCTAGAAACATATACGTGAGCAGTACTTAAGCACTGTAGTATCGGTGTTAAGACATACCTCTCAAATACCGTAAATCAAGTTAAAAATATCTCAAGACCGATTCTGGTCGTAATGAAACCATGTTTCGTGTATGTTTTCTTTTTCATCTTGAAATAACTCATTTCTAAATAACTTTTTCCCTGTTAAAATCTTGCAGCAACTTTGCGACAAAATATACACTCTGACAGTTCATCCTGCTACCAACATTAAATAAAACAAATCTTAAGATTTCTATATTTATGTCTTTATTAAGTGGTTTCATTAGTGACAAAGGCTAAACTTTCTTGGAAAAATGTATTTTATGTGTTGCAGAAAAAACTGACTTGCTTTAACAAAATATGTTTACAAATCCTTTCACCTGGCATTTTCGTAGTTAGAAATTATGGAACGCTCTGTTAAAAGCAAGGGAGTTTTTATGTCCGTTGCAGTTCTTTTGCAACGTGAATATAATTATATCGTTATTAATTTCTTGAGATACGCGATTCCATATTATATTCCCTTTTAATCAAATTCTAAAAGTATGCTTGTTGACTCCGGTATCACGTTAGTTAAAGACTTCGAAGCTTACAATGTTTAGGGAGAAATGGAATACTGGTGTGTTTTTTTTTCTTTAAAGTACCGAGACCAGCCATATACTGTATGTTTATGTTAAGATTTCCCTTCAGTGCTAAAATTAGATATGAATATTCAATACTTAAATGGGCACAGTTAAGACATTAAATATACATATACATATTGTATACAGTACAGCTTGCATACGGTAATATGTTTATGTTACGCGATTAAAAAATAAATAAATAAAACTGGAAGGTCCAGCACCAGCTGGATTCGAACACACAACAGCCCTGCCGCAGTACACGGATATAATCATACCATTATTAAATTCTTGAGATACGCGATTCCATATTATATTCCCTTTTAATCAAATTCTAAAAGTATGCTTGTTGACTCCGGTATCACGTTAGTTAAAGACTTCGAAGCTTACAATGTTTAGGGAGAAATGGAATACCGGTGTGTATTTTTCCTTGTGATATTTTAAGCTCTAGTTGAATGATAGGTGTCGCATTTTAAATCATTTTCGTAATTAGAAATTATGAAACGCCCTGTTAAAAGCAAGGAAGTTTTTATGCCCGTTGAAGTAAAAGAAAATGCCTGACAAAGTATGGCTTGGACAGATTCCAAGTGCTTGTACAAATGTGCTAAAGAAATTATACTTTGAGTATACAGCTTGTCCAAAGTCATCCATTATTAATACTATTAGTAATATCTTCAGTAAAGGCTTTGATGCATAAATATTTCTGATAAAGGTAGGTTGTGTACTTTTGTCCAACTGAGCAATCTTGCTTTCATAAAATATACCAACATTTGAATGACTGATGATTAACACGCTGTAATACACAGTTCAAAATTAAAGGCTCAAATGAGAGGTTAAGCTCCCCCTGGCGGTTTTACAAGGCGACGCCGGATAGTTAGTCACGTGACACACGTGAACCGCGTGATACCCCGGTGGGTGTGTCGCGGTATGCCGCGAAATACCTCACCCATTTTGAATGGCTGCATCTGTAATAAAACTAAATAACAATAAAATGTTCCAAAACAAAGGTATCCTGAAAGGGCACACTATTTAAAATACTGACTTTTACTGTTTTGTTCATGCAAAATCAGGATTGGGAAGCTAGATACTTGCTACCCACAATTTCTTTACAGTCATTTAAACATGATTGGGCACCTGCAATCTGTATGGACATTGGTTGAAGAATGTTATCTTTAACAAGTTACCTGAAGACAGTATGTAACTTTAGTCTTGTTCCTTAATGCAGTCTTAATGCATTGTTTTAAATCACACATGAAGTTGAAGTGAGATTATTTTGTTCTTTAGGTCTGTGGGATGGTGAACTTGAAAGGAGTGTGCCAATAACTGTGAGATGCGTTATTATACATCACATTTATCAGAGGTCTTTTAACTCTTTCACAGAAACATATTTTCATGATTTTTCAGAACGCTTCATTAAAACTGAATGTTAATGTACCATGTACATGTTCAAGGTGTTGTCAATATCACAGGGAAAGGTAGTAGCTCTAGCATTTTGTTTGAGCTTAAGTTCTGGGTTCATCAGCAAAAATTAATCTTCACTTAAAAAAAAGATAAATTAACATTTAGTGCAACTTGCACTGAACATTTGTGACTACATTTCACATAAATTACATAATTAAAAGCATCAAACAAACCTTTCCGCTCTATCGGGGCAAAGAAGAAACCTGCACTCTCATTGACGTGGTAGGTCTTCTTATCAAACTGAAGTGTGGGTTCATCCTCAGTGTCAATGATGTTGACTTTAGCTCTGGTGACTTTCCCCAGCAAAGCATATACCGGCATACTGAGTTCCACATTAAAGCTCTCAATGTTCTCAAAAATGTGGTCATCATTGATCACAATGGTGCACACCTTTGTATCCTCTCGTTCATCAAACTGCACCTGAAATACCCAAAAAAAGAGATAAATCGGTGTAGCACTGGCAGACTTCAAGACACACTACAGCTCAAAGAAAATAAATTAATTATATACATGATTTTACAGCATGTATCATGAGAAATTACCACAGTAGCAGGCAATTATGTTAGCAAAGAATCATAAAAAGATAACAAAAAATAACAGAGATGCAGAGATATATGCAACACTGGTGGATATAAATATATATTATAGAAGAATATATTGATAGAAGAAGGGGAGGTGTAGCATTACGTATCATAAAGATATAAGTAAATAGGAACTAAAGTTATATAAAGGAATCTTTATATAGTCTTTGAATCTGTATGGGTGATGTTGATGTAGCTTATTGTTTATCACTAAATAATGAAGTAGTTCAGGAGGGTAGCTGAGTCAGCATGCATAGGCTGCAAAGGAACAAGTAATACTGTAGGTTTATTCCATGCTGAAAAGAGAGGATTGTAAGCAGTCCTTACACCCGAAGAAGGCGCCACAACCAAAACGTTGTTTTCTTTCTTTTCTTCGCAGCATGGAATAAACCTACTACTTGTTACTTTATAATGAAACTACATTTCAATTCATACAAAAGAAAAGGCTAGTATAGATCTAGTATTTTCAAACAATCAAGACAGAATGAAACAGAGATTACAGAACCATTGTGGAGTTATGATCCTAATGTGGTATAATCTAAAATATTTTAAAACTTTAGATTGAGTCCAAAGCAAAAATGAACAGTTTCAGGAAAAGACTTTGAGGTAATAAGACAGAGTTTAAGAAAAGTAAAATACAAACATTTAATTAAAAAGTAAAAAAACGTACAGTTTACACAAAGATTCTAAGATGATCACAAGGAAGAAAAATCACCCGTGTTTCTCACATAAAAAGTGTTTAACTATCTTAACTCATTTTTTTATAGCTCTTAAAGTCATGCAATGTCCAGGTTAGGCAGGGACACATCAATGTTTCTTATTTTTGATTTTCTTTAAAAAATAAAAGAATCAGTTGTCCATCATGCCATAACAGTATTATGTCACATTTTTTTACATTTTTGAGAGACTTCAGAAGGCTTTGACTGATGCATATAAAATGTAACATAATGCGTGCTGTTGTGAAAAAAACGATTATTCTGCTTTATATAGTCAGGCTTTTCACATACATAAATTTAGTTCCATTCATTTTCTAATCTGTTCATCCAGAACAGAGGAGCTGGAGCCTATCCCAGCAAGCAACAGGCAGTTGAATAGTAATTCTTGTATTATTCACTCCCTTACACCTGGGATCTGCTTTATGCAAACTAGGATTTCTAAAAATGCAACCAGTTGTTAGATGTTTAAATTACATTTCTGAAAAATTCCACAAATCACAATCTTTAAAATGTCTGTGGCTTGACGGCTCTGTGTCATTTGTTCACAAACTTATTGACATCTGAAACACTGTGTCTTGTAAATAGGCGTTTTAATAAGAAAGTGAAGTTTATGAAAACCGTAGAAAACAAATGACCCTGAACAAAATACAAGAAGTTTGAAATTATTATTCATTATTAATGAATTAATATTGTTAAGTATGATGAGATACATTATTATAGTTCAGTTTCAGTGATCTTTTTAATACCACTTTGTTATTCTCGATGATTATTATTATATACGTTACGGTTTTAAGGCTTGTTGTAAAGGCTTGTGTTAAATTGTCCCACTGGGATGAATAAAGTATTACTAGTGGGAGTAAAACCCAGTTGAACTGTTAATGTATTTACTTTTGCTCATTCATGTTTTTAATATTTAACATTCAACAAGTAGTGATATACAGTGTAAACATAATAAAATGTCTATATAATGTACATAATATTAACTATTTTATTTTTAAAAAAGGGGTCTTAGAAAAAAGGTTAGAAGAAAAACTTGTGCCCTATGTGGGAATCGAACCCAGGCCTCCGGTAGGAGAACCACTCACAAAACCAACTTTACCAGCGTGCCACTCAGAAACATAGCTAATAACACACAGGTCAAAATGTAATCAAGAGTGAATGAGTGAATGATGCAGATGTTCACAAAGAAAGTGGAATATGGAAATACAACCAGCTATTTAAATATAGTACATTTAGATCCTTAAATTAATATTATTATTTTAAATAATAATTATTAATTTCTTTAGTTATGCAATTGCATATATTCCCTATTAAGCAGATTTAAAAATGTATACATCTTTTTACTGAAATAATGACAGCAAGTATTCATAGAAAAGGTTAAAACATATAACTTTTAATTAAGTATATAAACTTAATATAGTTAGAACGAGCACGTCAAAACTTTCCCAAAATAAGTTACTGAGTTAAAGACTTTGATGCATAAAATGTTTACAAGTTGGAATACTGTTGTGTATTTTTTTAATTTTAGGTATCACTACCAGCCATATATAGTGTGTATCATATATTAATATTCCTAAATTAATATTGTTTATGATGTTCAGAGACGTTATTCTCCTGTTATTTTTTTGCTCAGCTACCAAAAGTTCCCTTTAGTTCTAAAGTTTTATATTAATATTCCATACTAAGCAAATTTAAACATACACGGTACAGAGATTAAATGAAGCACTCATTTCACTGACATCTACTTCACCACAAGTGCTACCTGTTGATCATCTTTGGCCTGTGAATCACATGTCATAGTAACCAGCAGCCCCATTCCCACGTTATGGGGTTTTACTGCACATTCTAAATGGCTACTCTGAATGATTGTAGCACTATTCTTCCACTTTCTTTGTACACATTTGCATCGACTTCTTGGAGTCATTCACTTATAGTTATTTTGGAAACATTTTGATGTGTCTGTTTTAACTTGTTACTGGGTAACACTTTGGTACAGTGGTAAAGAATGTGTCTATCACCCAGAATGTCCTATGTTTGATACCCAAACAGGGTACATGTTCTATTTCTACCAAATAAAGACTGCTTCTCTAAAAATAAAATAGTTAATAATACGTACACTATATTGACATTTTTATCACAGCATGTAAAATATTAAATGCTATTAATACATTAAAAACACAAGTAAGTTAGCAAATATGAATACTGTCAATGGCAGGAGTAAAAAAAACAGTTTACAAAAAAATTAGTATAATCTAGAATAACAAAGTGGTATTTAAACACTGAACATGAACAATGTTTATTTATTATGAATAGTTTTAAACTGTGATCAATGATCAATCACGGTTTATTTTTCAAATGCACAACAATACAGCAGGCAGCAGTAGTTGCTGGCAATGAAATGTCTGTTCTGCGAGCTCACTATATATTGTGTGTTATATTGGGATAAAAATCACAATATAATTAGACCTACTATGTGTCCAGGGTGTATGCAATATATTATGTCCAAGTAGTGCAGTATGATGAATAAAATTAAAACTGCATGTCCATGTAGCCATTATGGGTGATTTGCTGAAGGAGCTGCAGGTTGGCTATTTAGCAGTCTTATTGCCTGGAGGTAGAAGCTGTTCCATAATCTGCTGGACTTTGACCGAATGCTTCGGTACCGTTTACTGGATGGTAGGAGAGAAAACAGTTTGTAGGTGGGATGACTGGGGTCCTTGAGAATACACCTGGACTTCTTAAGACATCTAGCTGAGTAGATATCCTGGATGTTTGGTAGCCGATATTGAGCTGCCTTCACCACTCTATGCAGTACTTTGCTATCCCGGGTGGAGGAATTCCAATACCAAACTCTGCTTGACAGAGCTGCTTGTAAGAGCAAGGTGACTTTCTGCTCAATTAAATAAAACTACGGTACAGACAGATTTTGAATTCTTCAAGCATAATTTGCTGTTTGTCAAAATCTGCTACTTTGCAAGCAGTATACAGTACGACTTCTCAAAAGGTACCTTTTGTCTCTCGTGCAAACTTAAAGTTTTATTTTTTATAATTCCGAAATTTGAATGGTATGCCTCAGAGACTCGTTAGAGTATTGTAGTGAATACAGTTCACACAGGAAAATCAAAATACCGCCAGCAGGTCTCGCCTGCTGTGTAGCTCCAAAGTATGTGTGAAAAATCTTTTCTTACTCCAGTTATTAATCCAATCTATTTTTAGTCATCCGGCTATGTAAAAAATAAAGGTTAAAGTAAAGGTTAAATTCCAAGCTGGAAAGACAAGACTCAGCGTTTCTTCTCTAACTCTTCAGTTTACAGCTCGTCCATCATCATTCATTATTAATATTGTAACAAACGGCAGGCATACAGATGGTACAAGTCGATTGCACCGCGGTGACAGTACAGCCCTTTACTCCCCTGGAATGTTTTTTACAAATATAAGAAGAGGTTCATAATAAGCTATAAAAGTAAACTATTTTTATGCATGCTTTGATCACGCTTTGAACCGCCTGGGTGCAGTTCGCTATATAACGGTGCTCATTGCCACTAAAAGGACAATTAAAAAAAAAAACGAACGTCAAAATGTTTCCAAAAAATCCAGTTTTGATGCTTTAGCTGCTTAGATACACGATTCCATATTAATATAACTATCAAGTGATGTTAAATCACTACAACATTTATCTTTTTACAATAACAGCAAGTGGTGTTCTTACTATGTATTCCTAGATAAAACGTTAGATCTTTTTATGAAGCACAGAATATAAGCTTCATAATGTTAGAACAAGCACATTAATACCAGAAGCCATGTAAGTTACCACGTTTGATGCATAAAATATTTATGCATAATTAAAATATTTATGATGAAGGTGGAAGGTTGTGTACTTTTGTCCAACTGAGTAATCTTGCTTTTATAAAATATCCAATTTTTTTTGTTTAATGTTTAACATGCTGTAATACACAGTTAATACAATTGGAACACTATAATTGGAAAAAGATTGTTCCTCAGCATTGACTGTGTCACAACTGACCACATTAATTGCATTCATTACTTCATTATCCATCCACTTCATTATTAGTTGTGAAAGTAAGTGTAGTGGAGACAGAATTCAACAGAAGTTATCAGGAGGAGAAAAATGTAACACGTCAGAACCTTTATATTTTCTTCAGGTCAGTTTCTTCATTAGAAAACAGACAGCAAAATTTCACCAGGTATTTGAAGAAAGCAGTGAAATTGACATGAAGATGACCCCATCCAAAATGACCTAGAACTGAAAGCTTTTTTAAGGAACAAAGATTTCTCGGGACTTGTAAATTGACAGCAGTACTCTCTTCTGTCATATTGGGCACTGTTGGCCTACCTTGGTTCCACATACCCCTGTGAGGTGGTTTTTTCCTGAGATGAAAATTGTCAAGATTAAGCATTTGTTTTACAGATTAACTACATGATACAGGCTATTTCAAACTACCAGACATCAAAGCACTTTCAGTTGACATTTGAGTTTGTGAGAAACTCAATTTCTGAAGAATAGATCTTGTGTTACATTAAGATTCTAAAAGTAATGTTGTACTTATAAAAAGGTTGGGACCACAGATTCATGAAACACAATATTATTTATCAATAAGATTATATAAATACTTGAGGAAATATCATGTCTGTCTTCTGTGTGACGATCTGTAATGGAGCATACCTGCCCTGCGTATTCCACATAATCCTGCTGTCCAGGTTTTGAGCTGGTGCTGGAAGTGGAGGTGGCAGTGCCCTGTTCAGTACGGCACAGAACAATGGCATACCGGTTCAGGTTTCCAGTTCTCCTCACCGTGACACTCACTGTCCCATCTTTCTCACTGACATTGTAGCTGGAAACACAGTGAATGTTAGATTGGAAGTCCTAATATGATTAAATCCAAGGAGCTGATTTAAGATCTGTGAACCTCCATTGTCTGTTACCATTATTTTTTTCTCTTATTTTAAAATGTTTAGAAAATGGTCTCCATTCTGGAGAAAGGCAATTTTTTGATCACACTGGTAATATGCACTAAACAAGATCATTTCTAAAGTTTGCAGCAGAGAAAAGTTTAATTTCTGATGATTTAAATGGCAGTATAAACATTTTAAAGAACAAAACTACCATGAGCCAATATGGGTATGGATAAAGGAAATATTGAGGGTATTGATTGTTGCTGTATTTCATTTAGATTTATAAGATGTGGAGTAAAACATGTTGTATATAAACCTTTGATAGCTATTCTGAATATATATTCATGTCTATGGTACTGTGTATTGCATTTCAATCATAATTAATTCACTGCCTTTTGTTAAGGCATGTACTGAATATGGTGAATATGTACAAAAACTCCCAGTGCTTAGAATTGCCGAGAGAGCAATTTGTATTAGTTTACCTTGTATATTCAAAGCTGATGAGTGACCACTGTATGTGAAACACATTGTCACTGACCACATTGGGTTTGCTGTCCTTCACCAGAAACTTGAATGTGTCCATTGTCTCCAGAATATTCTCCTCATTGAGTACATAGCGAATCAGACCCAGGTTAATATCAGCTATGTAATGCAAAAAGAGAAACACCATTCAACAAACTGATATGTAATGTGTATATGAATAAGAAGAGCTGATTATTTTACTGGTAGGTTAATTCATCTTAAGCTTTCTAGGCAAGTAGGCCCAGGCATGTTTCTGCCTGGGCCTGCTTGCCTAGTGCCCCAGTGATGGACAGTGAAATTCCTGTGTATTATGTATCGTGCCTTGCACCATTGCTTGCTGGGACAGGATCTGGCATTGCTGTGACACTTTATTGGATAAAGTGGTTATAAAATGGATGGATAATAAGTAATGTTGTAGAATTTGTTCAGAAAAAAGCAATATGCCATAACCTTGGAAAAGGGTTAAAATGGTTTGTTGTAATTATATTGTGTAAGTTTAACAGCTGCAATATAATTAAAAAAAAGCTTAGACAACTGTAGAACAGAACATTGCAAAATAGTTAAATCTAGCTTAATATAGCCAACAGTATGAAAAGCTATATGCATGGTTTCTTCATGGGTTGTACCTTGAGTAAAAATTGTAATTGGAGTGCCAGGTTTAAGCTTGGTTTCCAAGTATCCATGTTTTGGTTCAGCAGTGATTTCGTAAACCAACTGTCTGTCCTCTGTGTCTGGGTCCATTGTCAGAAGCTCCTTTCTTGTTATCAGGTTGGTGGCCTAGCATGGAAGACAGATATTAATTTTAAGGATTCTGTGCTTTGCTGTAGGTCATTACAATAAATCAATTCCTTTCTGTGTCCAACAGACAGCTGTATGAGAAGCAATAAGCCTTTGCATTTTCACTGGGGTGTAAAAAATAAAGAAATATTCCATAAGTATGTACTGATTCTTATTCAGCATAATTTGGTATTTTGTCACAGGACTGGTAAGCAAAAATAGAGAAAAATCATGAACCACTATGGAAGTACACAATACACAGTTGTATGCAAAATTATAGGCATCTCTGGTCAAATTGAATGTTTCAGTGAATCTCTAAGTGAAAAGCAGTTGACAACTTCTGCTGGATACAATTTGAAACTTTTCTATTTACAATTTTGTAGATATTCAAAACAATAAAATACTGAATCTGACAAATGTAAATGTTTGAACACGCTGTCAGTCAGTACTTAGTTAACACCACCAGCAGAAATCATAGTCCCCAGACATTTCCTGTAGCCAGCTATGAGTCTTTCTATTCTTGCTTTTGGATTTTATTCCCACTCTTGCATGCAGTGCATGTTTGAGATCTCCCCAAAGATTTTCAATAATATTCAAGGCAGGGGACTATGAAGTAGGTCAAGTAGGTAACTGCACATATGTAGGCTGCCAAGGAACAAGTAAAGGTTTATTCCATGCTGAAAAGTATTTACTTGTTCCTTTGCAGGGGACTATAAAGCCCATTCCAAAACTGATCTTTCATTCCTGTAAATACTCATGGTTGATTTTGAGGTATGTTTTAGATCGTTGTCTTGCTAAAATATCCAACCCATTTTCAATTTCTTCACTGACTCTGGGACATTAGCTTCTAGGATTTGTCATATTTAGTTGAATCCATTCTTCCTTCCACCTGCACAATATTTCCTGTGTTACTGGCTGCCAACCCCAAAACATAACTGATCCATCTCCATGCTTAACTGTTGGCAAAGTGTTCTTTTCTTTAAATGCTTCACCCATTATTCTCCAATTTTTCCAAATATCTATTGTGTTTGTAGCCAAAAAGTTCAATTTTCATTTCATCAGTCCACAACACTTTGTTCCAAAAAGTTTCTAGCTTATTAGGGTTTTGTTGTGCATATTTTAGAGGTTGTGATGATTTGTGATGAGGTCATAAGTAAAATTTCCTTCTTCTTTCCTTTCAAGTCCTCAGACTGCTTAGAGGAGCTCATGGTTCTTGAAAGTAGGCAGAACAACAATCACAACCTGAGAGGTTAGAAGTGTCAAGAGTATTTGCTCAGCCATGCAGAGCTTATATCACCTTCTCTTCACTTATTCATTGAAACACAGTTTAACCAGGGGTGCCTAATCTTTTGCACATAACTATATATATAAAAGGTGTACGTTTCACGGCAAGGGTACATCACGCTTATTTAAAAGCTATCTTCACCTTGTTTTCCATGTACTCAAGCCACTGCAGTCCCAAGTTGGTTACTATACGAGGGGTTCCATCATCTACTGGAAGGATATCTATCTTAAATTTCTGGGGAGCTGCTGTAACAATCTGAGAAAAAAAGAAAACAAAATACTTGGTAAAGCTTCTTAGTGTATACAATCACTACACACGATGTCTTAAGAGTTATTTGAAGTAGCACTTTTTACAAACACCCCTCAATACATGCTATAATAGAGCCTTGGAATAATGAAAGATAAAGACACTGATAGCTATAAGAACTACAATTTTAAATTTAAGACCAACAAAATACTTCCCTAATAAGATACTGCCTATACAAAAACCTGTCCCAATCATACTAAATTATTATTTGTCAAAATGCTAATTCGCAGGATGGGGAAATGCCACAGCTGTAAAATGTTGATTTTGATAGATGGCTTCAAAAAAAACCCAGTGTGTACATACAGTGATATGACTCTAGACAATGAATACATAGTTCTCTGCTTTCTGTCATCTTGTCTGCTACATTTTGCTGAATAATACAAAGGAGGTTTTTCTTGCAGAATTAACTTGAAAAAAACATTGTTTAAACAAGGGGGTGGTTTGAATTCTCACAGTCTTACAACATTGTTTAGCTACAATGTTCATAAACATTGTTTATAACTACAGATGCAGCCACTCAGAATGCTCATGGTGTTCTGCGATGTGCTGCAAAGAACATGCTGCTGTACCTTGAAAGGTACCACCCAGCACCTTTTTAATTTTTCAGATAATCTGATGCTGGACTGCAATACTCTGTAAAACTGCTAGGTGATGCAGTGAATCCTTAAAGTGTTGTGTGTCTAACAAACTGTAAATCTTATTTTAATAATAAAAATTGAATGTGCATTAAGACAATTTATTTTATTATTGACTAATCCACTCGGTCAATTCCTGATATTATGCATTTTTACTATTAGAGAAAAAGTCTTTATTTATTTTTAATGGGTGCACTGACCAAGAATCAAATCTGGGACCCGGGCAATAATTCTAAGGATCATTCAGTTTGGACAAGTTAAAAATCTCAAGAGTTACTTTTTCCATTTTCAACAAGAGTTCCAATGAAACTACAAGCATTTCATTTCCTATCAATTACTTTAGCCAGGGAAGATTCTCTGGGCAGTGTATGGCATCACAGCAAAGTCATCATGCGGTAATGAGTTTTGACGTGCAATCTGAGTGGCTCCATCAATATGTCTCAGAATCTTTCTTTCCTCTTACCTCCTTCTCTCTCTCCTTGACAACAAAGAACAGGTTAGTGCCGTCTGATACAGTAAATGTAAACCGATCTTTGAGGGAATTACTGCCGTCATGGTTATAACTAATGCGGTTCTGGTAGATATCATCCATGGTGAAGGTGGTGGTTTGGCGAAAGTGCTGCCCATTGTTGGTTCGTTCAATGGTGCCATGGCGAGGTGCTTGCACTATGGTGAAGATGATGGAATCTTCCTGTATTGGTAAGACAGAAAAAACATAAGATATTAATTAATTTCAAATTTTGCATATGACAAAACTCAGGTAATAAAAGAAAGTTTATTTATTGGAGATACCAAATATACAGTAGTCGGGTTCTTTTATTCTTTTATTTAGGAAGCAACATACTTTTCTTGTTGTCAGAAAGCCCCTGGATGCCCTATTGTCTCAGCATGCATCTGTCACACAACTCACATGTCAGCCTTTCTTGACAGCCTTATGAGACCACTGGTTGACAGGCTTCCTTCATATTTTAAGGACACTAACCACACTCTACAATTTTTAAATGATTTCCTGTTTCAGGGCACAGAATGATTAATTTTTACCATGGGTATCACATCCTTATACACCATAATTCCCCACAATGACGGTCTTACAGCCCTCAAACTGACACTGGACAAATGCACAGTGCTTGGATCCTTTGCATTCAATAACCCTTTTTAACAGCAGGTCAGTGGAGCTGCCATGGGGACAAGGATGGGACACCCAGGTATGCTAATAGTTTTGCTGGCTGGGTAGAAGAATGCTTCTTGATTTCCTACACCGGCTTTGTCCCTGACCTCTATAGGAGACACATTGATGACTGCGTCAGTGCTGCCACTTTCTCCAACAGCCAGCTAGAGCATTTACTGCATCATTTGACCAACTTTCACCCATCCCTCAAGTATAAAGTTAACATGTCTTCTGTTACTCTTCCATTTCTAGACATAAACCTATCCATTAACCATGCACAACTCTCTACTTCTTTATATTACAAATGCACAGATTCACATAGCTATCTCCTGTACAATTCCCTCCACCCCAGACATACTAAAAACGCTCTCCCCTTCTCATAGCTCCTCAGGTTCTGACAACATTGCAGTGATCCAGGTGGATGCTGCACATTGGTGGTGGTGGAGGGGAGACCCCATTACCTGTAAAGCGCTTTGAGTGGAGTGTCCAGAAAAGCGCTATATAAGTGTAAGCAATTATTTTTATTATTATTATCTTCTATAACCAAGCCCTCAAAATGCACTCTTTTTTATTAACTGAGGATACCCCACTCACGTTACTGAAAGGGTTGTCTCCCAAGCCAAAAATAGCCCTAGGATAATCAACCCAATTAGGAACTCCTGGACTCACAAATGGATTCAATTGGTGCTTCCCTATGACCCTAACGATCTATTCCCAGGACCATCAATGACAACTTCCCCATCTTATAGGATGATCTCTACTGGTACCTTCTTTTCTTTTCATCTCATACCACTGACCACCTAATCTGCGTAACCTTCTTGTTCACGGCTCTATTGATCGCCCACAGCAATCATCCATACCAACAAGTTGCAGCACTTACCATGCAACAGAACTCACTGCATCACCTGTAAATATATCTAATTTTCACGCACATTTAAGACCCCTCTGGACTTTCTGGATCACCCAGATCACATCATGTATTTTCAGCAACCTTATTTACTGCATCTCCTGCAGAAAATGCCCAGCTATTTACATTGCATTGGTGAGACAGGAAGGAGACTGGGAGACCATTTCATGGGACATGTTCAAACCCATAGATCCCATTTTACCTCCAACAGCCATGATCATACTGTTCTTTCCATCTGCATCCTCACAGAGGGGTTTCAGAACTCTTACTGCAGAAAGACATCTGAAACCAAAATTATCCTGAAACTAGGATCACACCTCCCCTCTACTCTTAATGACTGCTCTTATTGTCTCCTTCTAATCCTCTCTATTCACTTGCAGTTTTTGACTTCACACCTCTCTTCCAGTTCTCCTTGAGTGTAGATACTCCTTCTCTCCTGCTCCCCACCTCCTCTCAACTACACTTTTTTTCTTCCAAGCTGCTGGTTTCCTTCTCTCCTTCACACACAAAGAATTCTCCACAGCCAGAACATTGTCTCTTAACTCTTCAACATGGAATAAACCTTTACCTGTTCCATATTTATCTTGTTGCCCTGTCAACATATTGCACAGTGTTTCAACATATTTCAGTGTTTCAGGAATAGAATTTTGTGTTTCCGGGGCTGTAGAACATACAGTGGATAAAAAAGTCTACACACCCTTATTGAAATTGTAGGTTTTTGTGGTTTTGAGCCAGAAATCAAGTTAAATCATGTCAGACATTTTTCCATCTTTAATGTGACCCTGCAACCAACAACATTCAAGAGAAAAACAAATAGATATTTATTAGGAAATATAATTGAAATTAAAAAACTTAGAACACCCTGGTTGCATAAGTGTGTGCACCCCACCCAACTAATACTTTGTGGAAGCACCTTTTGCATTTATTACAGCAGTAAGTCTTTGTGAATAAGTCTCTATCAACTTTGCATACCTGGACTTTGCAATTGTATCCCGCTTTTCCTTGCAAAAAAGTTAAAGCTCCTTCAAATTGCCAGGGGATCTCCTGGGCACAGCCCTCTTTAGGTAATTTCACAGGTTTTCTATGGGATTGAGGTCTGGGCTCTAACTGGGCCATTCCAAGACTTTGATCTTCCTTTTCTGAAGCCATTCCTTGTGTTGTAACAGACAAGTAAGTTCTGGATCCCGAGATGAAGTTAATACAGATGAGTTTTATTGCATGCAAGTGTAGCGGCAAGCCTTTTTAAAATACAGGAATGACGTTTTCTGCTCCCTTGCCAGTACCTCTCTCTTTCATCTCAGTGGTACTTAATACAGAGAGGCCATTCCATTTGGTTCACAATTATGGTGTTTTTCTAGCTGATGGGAGTGTCCTGATAAGGAACAACTCCCAATTCCTGATATTCTCCAGCAACTTTAATAAATGTTAATCTGTGGCACCTTAAAGTCTGAGATTCCAAGGGAAAGTGTTATTCAAAGTTGGTTTACAACCCTAAGTTCAGAGGGCATGGTTACTCATCATCAGCCAAACAGGAACTGGTAGGGCAGGTTAACCCCACGTAGGTCTCTGATGCCCATGAAACTTTCAACCAATTAACAAACTGCAGTTCCTCCAGGCAAAACAGGCAACACAGAGCGCCTGTAGAACAGTTCCCAGGGGCAGAATAGTTCCCAAGCGCAGAACAGTTCCCAGGAACAGGACATTCTCGCAGCGCGCCTGCTGGACATTCAGCTCAGGCCTCCTCCTGAACATCCTCAGACTCAGCCCGGACCACCACGTAATGGCCAGTGTGTTCAAGTGCAGGACTTTCCTTTTTTCTAAGAGTTGAGGATGGAAGTTGCCAGCGCGTAACCAAAGGATCCACCCGAGGTTAGCATCAGCAGCAACAGGTCGGAATTGTGGACAGCTGAATCACTATTCAGAACTAGCGCTTCATCAGGAACGAACTGGTCTTCTTCCTGACCTGCTGGGACCTGCAGTCACTTTTCTCCTGTGCACAAACTTTGCTAGTTTCAGCCCACACTAGCCGGTCTTCAGAGAGCATCAGCAGCGCACCACGCAGGAATCTCTCCCACAACATTGCAAGCAGCACCACTGCCTGGCAGAGAGCCAGAGAGCGCCGCAACAAGCAACAAGCTTGCCACTGCTTCCTTGTGTCTGCAGGAGATCTGAATCCCCACAGATTGGATGAGTATTCAACATTCTGCATTACTGCTCGAGAATTCAATTGTTATCTCAACCAGTTGATATCAATTTAATTCCTAAGAGTTATATACTTGTTTTGAGTATCTAGTGTAGAAGTTGTAACCAAGTTCATTTACGAAACGGTCTAAATGAATGATATACTGAATGTATGTCCCTCTTGGTATTTGTAACTCTTTGTGACTGAAAATATGTCTTTGGTATTCTGCTAACCCTCACGATAAGATCTGTTATATTTATATGCACATTTTATGTATTAATAAATTTATTATCGTGTATTAGTACTTGTGTGTGTATGTTGTTTGACTTATCTCAAGGTTGGATTCTAATACCATCAAAATAATCATTTTGTGACTTACTGCTACAATTAAGAATTGTCCCAGTAAATACACAACCCCTACATTACTGGTGCCTCGTGAGAGGACACTACACAAGGAACAATAAAACCAAAGTATTGTTCAAGTACCGGTACAAAACTTCCAGTTTATATAGCCCTTTTCTACCGCTTCTGACGTAGCTCATTACTATGGTAACGGGGGGAGGTCATGGTGTTCGGACAGTTCACAGACTTTGGCCAAAGTCAGTGTTAGGTTTCCTTCCTTGGGAAGGGGGGTTTCTAGAATCTGGAATCCTTATCAGTTATCCCCTTTTCCTGCCATAACTCTAAGCCTGGAATGTCTTGTGTCACAAGAAGTCCAGTCCTTGTGCAGAAAGGAATCAGTTAACCCCTTCTTTACATCTTATATCTTTCTTCAATTGGTTGACTTGGATGTTTGCTTTGAGTCGTTACCATGTTGAAAGGTGAAATTCCTCTTCATTTTCAGCTTTCTGACAGAGGCCAGCAGGTTTTGTGTCAAAATATCTTGATATTTGGAGCTAGTTAGTATCACATCTATCTTGAGTAGGAGCCCCTGTCCCAGCTGAAGAGAAGCAACCCCAAATCATGATGCTGCCACCACCATGTTTCACAGCAGGTATGGTGTTCTTTGGATGATGAGCTGTGTTGTCTTTGCTTTCAGAATTAGGGCCAAAAAGTTCAACCTTTGTTTCATCAGACCATAAGACATTTTCCCACATGGTTTGGGGTGACTGTATTTTTTTTGCAAAATTTAGACGGAATTGGATGCTCTTTTACGCGAGAAATGGCTTCCATCTTGCCATCCTACCCCACAGCCCAGACATGTACAGAATACGGGAGATTGTTCTCACATGCAAGGAGTGACCAGTACCTGCCAGAAATTCCTGAAACTCCTTTTATGTTGCTTTAGGCCTCTTTGTAGCCTCTCCTTGTCATCAACGTTGGAGGGTCGCCCTGATCTTGGCAATGTCCCTGTGGTGCCACTTATTTTCTCCACTTATTGATGATCGTCCTCAGAGTGCTCCGTGATACATCTAATGCCTTTGATATTGTTTTATACCCCTCTCCTGATCGGAAACTTTCAACAATAAGATCCCATAGATGTTTTGTCCATGTGGACCACACTATTCCAGTAGGATGCAACCCCGAAGGTTTCAAGGAAATCCCACAGGAACAGCTGATTTTCATTTGGGATTCATCAGAATCACTTTCATTGATGGCAGGTGTATGCTGCTTACCTTTGGTCATGATTTTCAATGTAATTGGTTAACTTGGAACACAGCTACAGCCTCCATTACAAAAAAGGGTGTGCACACTTATGCAACCAGGATGTTGTAGGTTTTTTAATTTCAATTATTTTTCCTTATAATTATATATATGTTTTTCTCTTGAATTATGTTGGTTGCAAGGTCACATTAAAGATTGAAAAATGTCTGACATGATTTATCTTGATTTCTGGCTTTACATCACAAAAACCTGCAATTAAAATAAGGGTGTGTAGACTTTTTATATCCACTGTAGATCTCCAAGACACATTTGTATATAGTATATAGTGTTACTAGTATACATGTTTTTGTGTTTAGTGTTGTGTGTTACTGCTTATTGTTAATGAATATTTGTTCATGTTTGAGTCAGATTATACTCCATCAACAGAACTGCCAGAGAATACAAAAATGTATTAATTTTATTTTCCTGACCCTCCCTTTTTTAATAATATTAATGTAAATAGTTTTATGTGCATGTAAGTTTCTATGAATTTAGAAAAAGTCAATGAAAAGTATGAAGATATAAAGAAAGCTGATCAATAATAAACTTAAAAGTCTTTTAGGAAGCTTTGAATGAATGCCAACAATCTGCAGCTGTTCTTAGACCCATAAGATCTATGCTCGTGAGAATAAAAAATAGAAATAACAAACCACTTATAGCCATGAGATAATAATTTAACTACTATCAAGTCCTTTGTGGGAATGCTCTCTTTTTAAACAAATCTTGATTTTTTTTAAATGGGAGTTTGAAAAGAAGTTGATAATCTTTTGTAAATGAAGCTTTGGGTCTTAGATGTCAGTTTCATATGTTTGTTCAGTCATGCAGTTTTCCCCAGAGAACGAAAAACATGCAGTATTGGTGACAGCCTACCTCTGTGTCAGCATCTGTTGTCTTGAGCTCAAACTCAGTGATGGTCTTTCTCATACCCTCCTGCACACGCATCCCAGGAACCTGAACTATGGGAAGGGAGTCATCCACTGGACGAATTGTGATGTAGAACGTCTGGGTAATCTGGAAGTTACATAAGGGGCTCTTGTTTTAAAATCTGCATTGTGCAGGAATCTTTTTATCTTTTTCATTTTATTTAAACTGATAATAACAAGTACATCAACTTGGAGAAATACTGTATGCTCTTTCAGGTTCACAAACTTAATAGCATTAATTAGAGTAATTAGAAACACATTAAATCATTCATCCATTTTCTAACCATTTCATCCAATTCAAAATAGTGTGGGTGCTGAAGCTGATTCTGGCAAACAATGAGCATAAGGCAGGATAACATTGGATGTCAGTTCATCACAGGGCACACACACACCAGGCACAATTTCTCCAGAAGCCAATTAACCTACCAGTATGTCTTTGGACTATGGGAGAAAACCAGATTACCTGGCAAAAACTCAAGCAAAGGGAAAAACACACAACTACCATGCAGATAACACCTCAGGTCCAGAACTGATCCCAAGATCCCAGCACTTTAAGGCAGCAATGCTAACCATTGAGCCAGCATGCCAACCCATACATAAAACCCTATAATCAAATTGTACAGTTCTTGTTAATAAGAATGTTGTGCATTTTTTATTTTGGTTTTATTTTTCAAATGTAATCAATTTAAATATATGCAGAAGAAAATAAAATGGTTGGATTTTTTAGAAATTAACTGGATAATGCAGTATTTAAACCTGTTTTATTTGACAATGATCATTATGTTTCCTTTGAAAGGTAAATGTAAAAAGTGCTCTTACTTTACCTCATTAGCCCCATCAGACACTATGAAGGAGAAGTCATCAGAATGTTTCTCCTCATCACTTGTGTGCACATACTGAATACTGTGTGATGCAAGATCAGCCTGTGTGAAAGTGGATATCTGTGTCCCTGTAGAGAAACAAAAATAATATTTAGACTTTTTATGAATAGAGTCAGTTTGTTTTTAAAATTAGGAGGAGGTGGTGTAAAAAGGGGTAGTATTACAATTATACCAACTTTGTATCTTTGGCTCAGTAAGCAGTATACATTTTATGAGTTGATATTTAAATTTTAGGAACTGAACACATACTGTAATCCTGACTTGCAATACATGTCACTACATGTCACTGGCTACGATGACCTGTTCTCAAGCAAATGAAAGGCCGTAAATTAGCAGCAGTAGCCATCATGAGAAATGTGATATTTTCCTTTCTGAATCCATGCTGCTAGATTGTTTGTGGTTTTATTCATGAGGGATCTCCGGACCTGGGGTGGCAACATGTTCCAAGTAACCCAAGAGAGGTTGTTTGGTGATCCTGTAAACCAGCTCGCCTGGCTCACTGTCCTGGTCTGTGGCAGACAGCTGAAAAGTGGTGATTTTCTTCGCTGAATTCTCATCCAGAACTAGCCCTTTATTTACAATTACAGATGGGGGGAGTCTGTCTTCTGGAATACAGGCAACACAGAAAAAATATAATCAATCATTCCCTCCTTGATAATAGATACTTGAGGTACCCAGTATAGTTTATTGCCATATGGACACATACATTGGAATTCTAAATCTTAATCACTAACAAATCTTAAGCAAAATGCAGAGATTAATAATACTATATATGAAATGAAAGCTTAAAAAACAACATATTTACCCAGTACGCTGATGTAGAATGATTGGTCAATCAGTTTATTGCCTTCAGAATCAGAAAGGTCAAATTTGAAAGCAAAGCTGCCTCCTGCCTTACCCTTTTCATGTCTGTATTCTACGAATCCTGGAAATCATTAAAAAATACAAAGTTATCATGTGTTTGCAACAGGGCAGCAGCATTTGTGAGGGAAGCTTGCATAGTTGGGATGCCCCGAAAGCCATTTACGGTTAATAGGATGATAGTGTTATTAGAGAAATCAGAGCAAATGTGTGCACATAGGTCATATGTACACATTTGCACTTGTGAGCCAATAAAAGCAACCGCATGTGTAGACAGCACAGAACCCTTCCGCAACTGGTGCCCTTTAGTAGACTCTGTAAAAATGGTTGAGTCAGAGAAAAGTAACATCAGTAGTAAAACAGAGAGATTAATGGAGAGAATGTACACAAGTAACGTCAGTAATGACAGCCTGGTTACATTAAATACAAAGTTCAAAAGGTTTATAATGGTCTCTTGGTTGAAAGGATTTGAATGTGTACAGTTTGTTTAGGCAACATCCAGGAAGCAATCTCACCACAGTCAGGTAGACTCTGGAAATGATAAGACCTTATCTTATGATCAAGGCCAGGAGGGGACCAGTTGACTCTCCCCAGCGGTTAGCTCTGAAAGGTAAGGAACTCTGTCTGGTCTTACCCTCAAGCTAAAGAGGAAGCAAGTCTCATGTAGAAGCCATTTTAGTGAGTTGCTAGGTTAGGTGGAAGGTTTCTCATGGCAACTAAGAGGGCTAAAGGTAAAGTACAGATGCAGCCATTCAAAATGGGTGAGGTATTTCACGGCATACCGCGACACGCCCACCGGGGTATCACGCGGTATCACGTGTGTCACGTGACTAACTATCCGGCGTCGCCTTGTAAAACCGCCAGGGGGAGCTTAACCTCTCATGTACAGCATTCGAGCCTTTAATTTTGAACTGTGTATTACAGCATGTTAATCATCAGTCATTCAAATGTTGGTATATTTTATGAAAGCAAGATTGCTCAGTTGGACAAAAGTACACAACCTACCTTTATCAGAAATATTTATGCATCAAAGCCTTTACTGAAGATATTACTAATAGTATTAATAATGGATGACTTTGGACAAGCTGTATACTCAAAGTATAATTTCTTTAGCACATTTGTACAAGCACTTGGAATCTGTCCAAGCCATACTTTGTCAGGCATTTTATTTTACTTCAACGGGCATAAAAACTTCCTTGCTTTTAACAGGGCGTTTCATAATTTCTAACTACGAAAATGATTTAAAATGCGACACCTATCATGAAAAGAAAAAAATACACACCAGTATTCCATTTCTCCCTAAACATTGTAAGCTTTGAAGTCTTTAACTAACGTGATACCGGAGTCAACAAGCATACTTTTAGAATTTGATTAAAAGGGAATATAATATGGAATCGCGTATCTCAAGAATTTAATAACGGTATGATTATATCCGTGTACTGCGGCAGGGCTGTTTCGCCTGCCTGCTTATGCGAGCTGTCTTGTAGCCTACTGGTCTATGTGTGTGACTACCAACTGGCAGGTTGTTTGTTCGAATCCAGCTAGTGCTGGACCTTTCAGTTTTATTTATTTATTTTTTAATCGCGTAACATAAACATATTACCGTATGCAAACTGTACTGTATACAATATGTATATGTTTATTTAATGTCTTAACTGTGCCCGTTTAAGTATTGAATATTCATGTCTAATTTAACCACTGAAGGGAAATCTTAACATAAACATACAGTATATGGCTGGTCTCGGTACTTTAAAGAAAAAAATACACACCAGTATTCCATTTCTCCCTAAACATTGTAAGCTTCGAATGAAACCACTAAATAAAGACATAAATATAGAAATCTTAAGATTTGTTTTATTTAATGTTGGTAGCAGGATGAACTGTCAGAGTGTATATTTTGTCGCAAAGTTGCTACAAGATGTTAACAGTGAAAAAGGTATTTAGAAATGAGTTATTTCAAGATGAAAAAGAAAACATACACGAAACATGGTTTCATTACGACCAGAATCGGTCTTGAGATATTTTTAACTTGATTTACAGTATTTGAGAGGTATGTCTTAACACCGATACTACAGTGCTTAAGTACTGCTCACGTATATGTTTCTAGGTTTATATTATGCATTTCATACGGTCAAATTACTTTTGAGCAACTAATAAGAAGCGCGAAACGGTATGTGTTTTAGTTTCGTTTTGTGCTGGAACCCGTGGATTGATTAGAGATATCAAGTACATACAAGTCATTTTTTAAATGTTGTAGTTCGTCTTGAAAAAATGTTACGAGTAAATCATCTATCAACAATTAGGTTCTGTTTCCATATTGCGGATTTTGGTTAGGTACAGTATTATCAAATCTAGTGGCGCTGTGTGTTACTTTACTGAGTCCCAATCTGTGATTGAAACCTGTAAAACCGGTTTAATTCGTCACAGCCAGCACTCTTCAGGTGTGAGGGTCTTCTGCTCAGAATGAAACGCTAAAATGTTTGTGTATATTCTAATGGTAGTGGGGGCAGGGTGTGTGGGAACAGGTTTGTTCTTCACACCTGAAACATTTTCTCTGAAAGGATTTTCTTCGCAGTTAACCGATCTTGTAACAGCATGTTACAGTTTACTATTATTAACCATATTAATTTTAAGTGCTTAATGTAAAATCTTGTAAAAATATATTTTCATTGTTCAAATATACATTAATATACATTAAGTCTGACTATCATATAATAAGTTAAATACAAAACTAAAGAAAAAAATAGGGTTAAATATAATTCAAAATATTTTGCTAACAATGTTAACTGTTTATGAATAAAATGTATTAACTAAGGAGTAGGATGGCACAGTTGTTAGTATGTTTTTTGTTTTGTTTCTTTTTCATAAATACAACAGTAGTACCTGATGTCTCAGTGGCTTTCAAAATTAAATTATGCATGCAAACCTGTGAACTAGAAAGATAACTAAGATTTTTATACTAATTAAATGACCGCGGGCACTTCCCACCGCCTCTACATTCTCAGAGTAGAACAGACTAACCTTCTAATGAAAGACGGTCCACCCCCCACGGACAGGAAAAGTGCCCACAGGCACTTAAACTTAATATGGTCAGTAACGGTAAACAGTAACATGGTAAGAAGGAGCACGTACAAACGTTTTCGAAATAACCACATGTAAGACTCTGATCCTAAAAATGGGATTTCTATATGTTTTTATTTAGTGTTTACATTAGTGACAAAGGCTAAACTTTTAGCTTCAGTAACGTGTACATATCTCCCCTTTTTATAAAACGACTTGGTTGAAAACTGTTCCAGAGCCACTGTTGTTTCATCAGTGAAAAGTACATCATGAAATGCCTCTCCCTGTTCAATCCACTGGAAAAAAGAAAAGGAGCATAAAGCTTCTGATGGTCATAAACGATATTCATTTAGGAGCAGCATCAGAGGTATGTTTTTAACTGCACTGCATTGGAGAGAATACCATAGTGTGTTTTTTTTTTTACTCCCTGGCGGAAACTGGCTTCCAGAAGAATCAGTATGGCTCAGAGATTAAATAAAACTTCACAGACATTAACGAAGAGCATAACGCGTGTACTGTATGCACTGCAAGTACAACCCAACTCTCTGCAGGAGTGCTGGCTGTGACGAATTGAACCGGTTTCACTGGTATTTTCAAAGTAGGAGGCGAGATTTCCAGCGAAAGACACCCCCCTCAAAAACCCAGTAAATACAGTACTTACTAGTTAAAGGCTAGGCTCCCGACTACGGCGAAAGGAACCCTTCTTTCATTAGAAGACAATGAACATATTTTAGCCCTGAATGAATTAATAGCAAACATGGTTTATTTTTAAGACATTTTTCCAAGAAAGTTTAGCCTTTGTCACTAATGAAACCACTAAATAAAGACATAAATAGAAAAATCTTAAGATTTTTAAAATACATGACTTTGCTAAAATTTATTTGAAAATAAAAACAATTACAACCGCCAGGGAGAGAGAGAACAGGGGAGGGATGTTGGTTTTGCATAAGGGGCGGGGCTATGTTTGGGTATGTTTGGGAATGTGTAGTTACATGTTCTGGCTGTTTGTGAATTATCGTTGTTGAGTATGGAGTGTTGAGGTATTGATTTTGTGTAATGCTTTATGTTGAAAATTGAGGTGGATTTTGTTTATGATAAACAGGATAAACTGGGATGGGAGGAAGGTTTGGTTTTGCATAAGGGGCGGGATTATGATAATTTAAGGACTTTGCGAGTGTAAAATGGTTTGATTATTTGATTTTGTATTGTGGTTGTTATCTATGTTTTTGGTTGGTATTATGTTTATATGGTTGTTTTTGTTGGTTGGTTGTTATTATGGTTATTAATAATACGATCTATAGTTGAAATCTGAGCCTAAACAAAAAGAAAAAGCAAGTGATTAGGTTTATGAGCAATCTACTTATTCGTTTAAAAAGCTATATAAAATAAAGTTTATTATTAATTTGCTGGACAGAGCGGTGAACATTATTATGCATAAGACAAAGATAACGATCCTGATCAGTTTAGAAATCTGTGTACGCTGTAAGGTTTTTACTTCTTAAACTTTTAAAATACACGTTTAGAATTGAAAGAAATCCTCTTCCTGGTATAGCAAACCAGCACGTCTTTTTTCTCCAATCAGAGGGGTGTCAGATGGTGTCAGCCAATCACCATTCTGCGTTGGGTAGCAACGGGTGACTGTTCTCAGGCGGAACATGTAAACAGCTTAATGTTCGTGTTAAATATTTTTTTTTTAATTAAAATTCATTCTATACAGCAATCGCATATTTGGGTACCGTTTCATAAAACTTTCATGCTTAAAATGTTTAGGGAGAAATGGAAGACTGGTGTGTATTTTTTCTTTAAACTACCAAGACCAGCCATACACAGTACAGTTTACATACATACAGTAATGTTTTAAATTAATATCGTTTATGACCTTCAGATGCGTTATGCTCCTCTTCTTTTTATGCTCAGCTACTAAAATTTCCCTTTAGTGGTAAAATCCATATAAATATTCAAAACTAAGCGGATTAAAATGTGCACAGTAAAGACATTAAATGATTAAATCTTTGCACTACCAACCAATGCACCACGAGTGCCCCTGTCGGTCATTTTGGCCAGCCAATCACTTGCCCTGCGGTATGCTCCGGTGCCCCGCGGTGGCTTGTGGGTAGGTTACCGTACCGCGGGTTTTTACCGCGCATTTTGAATGGCTGTATCTGTAGCAGCAGACTGAGATGTTGCTGTGTCCGGGGTGCAGGTAAAGGTTATGGTAATCAATAGCCCCAGTGGATTGCTGAGTCTTTCCCAATGAGGAAAACATGATTATCAAATAATCACAAAGAGGATTACTCGTAAAGCACATTTGTTTACTCAAAACAACGCTGGTTAGGACTGATGGCTTTTGTACATAGTTGGTGCTACATGGTGACAGGCTGATGATAATGGTCATAGATCTGGTTGTATGGTTACAGGGGATGATTACAGTTTATGGTAAGGGTGTGTTATCAGGTTATGTGTTTGTGTGTGACCATGTAAAGGGTTATGTTTTTAAAGTTAATTGTTTAGGTTACTGGTTACAGTACTCCAGTCTCTGGGTTTATAGTTGGTTTGGTTATTAACACTACTTGTCAAAGAACACTGTTAAGGGGAATCCAATCATGGAGTGGGTGTACTCTGGGTTGCGTTTAAAGACTTAAGGTTACAGTAACACCAGAGCAATGTATGACAACCACTGAAACAGCCATACACATATCAATGGAAAGTCTTATACTACTGAAGAGATAAGAGAAATACATGGAAAGTGAGATAATATAATTTCTTGTTTTTGTATTTTTTTAAACTATGCAGTCTAGCGGCTTGAAGTAAGCTTGCTGTACGCCCAGAATATGAACTAAGTGTTGCCTAGTTTGCAACTTAGAAATAATTAATGGCACGTGTTGCTGTTTTATCATTTGTTTAGAATGTGTCATAGTAATCTTCGGCTACTTATTTTTTAACTCTGGTGGTTGCAAGCTGGTCTTCCATATGCATATGAAATAGAGACTCCTGCTTCACAGACACCTGCACTTTGTCATTTATATGACACAACACTACTGTTTGTGCAACAGTACATGAATATAGTTATACCATTATTAATTTATTTAGATACGCGAATCCATGTTATATTCCCTATTAATCCAATTCTAAAAGTATGCTTTTGTTTAATCCAATAATGAGTTTATTGCAGAAAAGGTTAAAAAGATCAATTTTCACAAAGTATATAAAAGTACAGTAATATGGTCAGAAGGAGCACGTAAAAACGTTTAGAAATAACCACATGTAAGTCTTTGATGCTTAAAATGTTTAGGGAGAAATGGAATGTATTTTTTCTTTAAAACACCAATATCAGCAATATACAGTTTACATAATATGTTTATGTTCCTAAATTAATATAGTTTAATGACCTTCAGTTGCGTTATGCTCCTATTGTTTTTATGCTCAGCTACTAAAATGTCCCTTTAGTGGTAAAATTCCATATAAATATTCAATATTAAGCGGATTAAAACATGCACAGTAAAGAGATCAAATGTTTAAATCAATTCAATAATAACCAATGTACCAATGTGCACAGTAAAGAGATTAAATGATTAAATCTTTCCACTACCGACCAATGCACCACGAGTGTCCCTGTCGGTCGTTTTGGCCAGTCAATCACGTACCATGGTACGCCGCAGTGGTTTGTGGGTAGATGCATGCAGTACGGGTTTGTACCGCGAACTTTGAATGGCTGCATCTGTATATAGAATCTGTATAAATTGTTACAGTTTTACATTTAGCATATTCACAAGCTTAAATTAAAAATTTTAATTCAGTCTGCTGGTTTAACACAAGATTATTCACAGTTTATATAGCCAGGCAGGTTAAATGTTTGTTCATATGGATGGGGGTGTTACGTCCCTGTGCGTTTCTGTGTTTTTGTTCAGTTTTTTCCACTTCCCGTATATAGCTATATAAAAATCCCAGGGCGTTTCTTGAAAAGGGAAGGGGTGTAACCCCGGCATTCTGGCCAAACTTCCCATTGGCCCTTACCAATCATGGCCTCCTAATAACCCCATCTATGAATTGGCTTCATTACTCTGCTCTCCTCCCCACTCACAACTGAGATGTGGTGAGTGTTCTGGTGCACTATGACTGCCGTCGCATCATCCAGGTGGATGCTGCACGTTGGTGGTGGTGGAAGGGTACTTGTTACTTTCCTTTTTTACCTTCTTGTGCTCATTTGTTACCCTATTCCTTGCTTGTGTATTTTCTTAGGTTTTAACCATTTCCCCATAATTGTGCAATTGGTTCAGTTGTGTCGTGTTATTGTTAACTGTGAACTTGTTGTACACCAGGGGAAAAGGTATAGGTAAGGTGTTATTTTCTTTCCTTTGGCACTGCTCAAGTTCCTTTTCCCCTGTGTGTTATTACGTCCTGTATACGTACCAGTTACTTAGTAACTTAAAAAAAAATACAACCCTTTTGCACCACACTTGTGGTGATGCTTCCTAAGTCCATCACCAGAAACCTACCTGCATCCAAACCCGTCCTAAATGTTACACCCCTTTACCCCTAGACACCTGGGGTCGTAACACACGCGTCACACTGTCACTGAGCAGCTGCACCACAGACTGAGTGAACAGAAATAATAATGCTGATACTGTTTCTGTCTGTCGGGTGTCTTGATGAGGGGGGCTGACAGTGTGCCTGTTAAGAGTAAGGAGCATTACTCTAATAATGGGGATATGAAATCAATACCTTCTTCGTGTTATCATATCTATCAGCCAAATAACAAATAACAATCACAGCTCAAGTTGGGTTTTTATTGCTATACCAAGATATGCTGATGGCAGTAATCCCATTTAATAGAGGTGATTTAGTTTATTTGCATGGGTAAATAGTTCTGCTTTTAATCTGAGTGTAACTCAAATGTATTAGAATGGAACTTACCATATGCTCCCTGCTATAATCACAGATCTAGGCCACCCTCTATTTTGCTGATAAGCAACTGTTTAGGCGAGCGAGACTATGCAGTACTCATATTCCAGATAACTCTGAACACATCACAGTATTAGCACATATCTACTGTATGATGAAGGGCAAAAATATCCTAACTATAATCCAGATGATTGGGGTATTGGGAAGTAGCTGTAGTCAGTGTTTGGTTCATGGGGAGGGACATTGGTTCGATACTTGTTTGTCAGCTAGGTATTTTTTGTCATTATAATACTTGTCATTTCATGTTTTAAGTCTCTATGTACTAAAGATTCCACTTCTATAATGATTGTGCTTCTGAAGCAACAACTGACCACAGGAATAACCTTCTGGGCAGTGTAACAACATCTTTTGTCTAAAAAGAGAACATGATTGGTAGAACAATATGTTCAAGGGGGGACTGAAGGAACAATAAGTGTACAAGACTTGTGTGGTCTAACGTTGGCTTTACACCTGGAATGTAAATGGGGAACCTGTTTCTGTCAATAAGTCAAGAGACATGGTCTAAGATATAAAATGCTTATTCTGCATGTTTATTATAAACTTTTCGCTCAGACATTTATACAGGGAAATTATGCTTATTTGTACATTTGAGCAGTTTGTCATGTATCACTAGGTAAGCTCACTGAGAGAGTTATGTGGGTGGTTTGCTGAAAAGTTTGTTTAAATAATCTTTGCATGAACTTTATGTGATGTATATCCATATATATATACACACATATTTCTGTATTACTAACTATTAGGGGGAGTGTCAAACTTTAGCTTGTTTGTTCCACAGTATAAAAGATCATCTTCAGTAACTCATTTTCGAGTTTGGTGGTTGCAAGCCATTCTCCGATATGCATATGTAATAAAGTTGTCAAGCAGTGTGTTGGTATAATGGTTTTGGCATATGACTTGTATGCCGGAGGTCGGGGGTTCATACCCAGCTCCCACCATGAGTTTTCTTTTAACAAATAAACATTTATTTGAAAAACTAAAACAGTAAATATTATGGACACTATACTGAATTTATTTGGTATTTCTAAATATCAAAAAACTTCAGTAAGAGAGCCTTTATATGAATTAATAGCATGGTTGGCTTTTCAAACAGTTGGGCATTCAAATAGATTGCCAGGGGAAAGCATTTGTAAATATATTTTGTTAAAGAAAGTCATTTTTTGCAATACATTTTTCCAAGAATGGAACACTAATGGAACTACTAAATAAAGATATAAATAAACAAATCTAATGTTTTTTTATTCAATGCTGGTAGCAGTATGAACTAAGGACTCAGCATCTGTCAGATTATTTATAAATGACCCATTTCAAGAAGGAGATTTTCAGAATAATTATAAATCAAGCAGGATAGAGAAAGCACTGAAAATAGTTAGATTGATTAGAAGTGGTAAGGCTGACTCCTTAAACCAGCATTATAAAATAATTTATCCTTAGTGACATCTTGTCATCTCATAGTTGGTTTCTATTACTGTGTATACAGTAGTTACACAGTGCCTTCAGTTCCATCCATTTTCTAATCTCTTTATCCTTTACAGAGTAGCTGGAATCTATCCCAGCAAGAAACGGATGCCAGGCAGAATACACCCTGGACATAGTGTCAGTCCATCATAGGGCAGACAAACAGACACAAACACACACTTAAACCAGGGTCAGTGTTCCAATAAGCCAATTAGCCTACCAGTGTGTTTTGGACTGCAATTAGAGGAAATTAGATTACCAGGAGAAAACCCACATGAACCCAGAGAAAACATGCAAACTCCACACATACCTCAGCATGGCAAGATAGCAAAGCTAATCACTGCACCACCATTAAAAATGGATGGATATCTTAATCATCTTTCTAGTTCAAAGACTTCCATGCATAATTCAATTTTGAAAGTCTCTGAGACATGCTACTGTTGCATTTATGAAAAAAAAACATACAAAATTCATGCTAACCACTGTGCCTTCCAATTCCTTAGTTAATATATTTAATTTTTATAAACAGTTAAGATTGTTATTGTTGATTGCTAGCAAAATATTTTAATTATATTTTACCCTATTTTTACTTTATTAATTTTGTATTTTACTTATTATCCAATAGTCAGGTTTAACGTACATTTGAACAATGATTTGTAAATTAACATTTTTATAAGATGCGGAAAAAGTGCAACAATTTGTTAATGCTAATTTTAATATTATTGATTTTGAATCATTTATGTTCACACCTGACTTTCTTATTTAGATGTATTTAAAACGTTGAACTAAGTGTTGAACTAAACTGTATTCAGAAATACAATCGAGAATAGTTTTGTGGCATTCGTATAGGTGACACTTTGCTAAAATTTATTTTAAAACAAACTATTACAATCTAATCTTTCCACGTGTGATGTCATTAGGAAGTACAAAAAGCTCCTGCTTTGCTTAACGATGGTATGAAAAATAAATTTAAATGGTGAAAAAGCTATTCTTACAGTTAATTAAGGGACTTAGAAGACAAAGATAATGATTTGCATTGTTTAATTTAAAAAACTAAGTGATAAATGGAGACGGAATTGGTGCTATTCACGTCATTGTACTTTATTTTTAATTTTGTTTTCAAAAATAAAAAATTATAATTTGCCCATTGTGTTGATAAGCTGCTCCCCAATTACTGGCAATTGTAAAAAATAACCCTTCCCCCCTCCCTCATTTAATTTAAAGATTTAAATGAAGAAATCCTTAAACACAAAACCATCACGTATAGTAATTCATCCAGCTTGTTCCCTGTTGAATGATGCTGTCAAACTGGGTTCAATTCCAGGCAGTGTACTATATAGTACAGTTTAAACTTTCTTAAAATTTCAAGTTAAACTGTTGGCTGATTACTGGCTGTTGACATCTGGATTAAGACAAATTAGATTTTCTCAATTCGGATGTAAACCTGAAAGAGAAACATCATGTTTGCAATAAGCTATAATAGTGGACTATTTTTATGCATTCAGCTACGCGAGAAACAAACCGAAAGCAATGCTCTGATCGTGCTTTGAACTGCCTGGTTGCACCTCGCTACATTACAGTGCTCATTACGACTACAGGGACAATAGAGTTAAAAACAAAAAGAAACAAATGTCAAAATGTTTCCAAAACGTCCACTTGTGATACTTTAGCTGATTAGCTACACAATTCCATATTAATATAACTATCAAGTGATGTTAAATCACTACAACATTTATCTTTTTACAAACTAAGATTAAGATTAATGATGTTATGAAACCATCACTAATCCTAAACTTTTAATTCTATCTCCCTGCTTTCCCTTCTTCCCCCATTTGTGGATGACAAGGCTGCAGAGTGAGAACTGTGAAAAGTGGATGACGGGTGCGACAGACATTAATGTATGAGTTATACTTTACCTTACCATCATGTTCTTAAACATGAATATACATTTGCAGATTTAAACGGTTTATACTTGAAGACAGGATCAGGTCCAAATTCTTCAACAAATAAAAACAGTAAAAACAATGGGATCTGGTGGTAATTTAATTATTACTCAACCATATTGTCCAAAAAATTAAAAATGAGTAAGGAAAGTTATCGAGTTAAAGAATACCCATTCATTAATAATTACAGCCATCATGCCGACTGCCTTCATGTAGGTGCAATTAATTACACTTAATATTAACATTTCCCCTTAGCAGGCAGTAGCTACCATTTTACTTCGCCTGCTAGACCATACAGGTTAACATCAATTGGAGGGGAGGCAGGTATTGTAACAGACCGATCACTCACAGACACAGTATTATCTTAGGATCTCCAACTCCCACAAAACCTATTGGACAACTTCCTGTCACCTATGTCATGAGTCCCTATAATGCCTGGCTGTGGTGATGTCCAGCAGATCATGTCCAGTGCTAGTGCATCACTGTTAGGCTGTGTCCCAAAAGTCACATTAAGCCCCTAAGCCCTTCCAAGAACATACTTCTGTCTCTTCAGTCGTTGTGGACTTCAAGTGTCTTGGGACACCCTCACTTGACATCAGTCATTGTTTACAGCTCATGTTCAAAATGCTTTCTGTTGTTCCCTCTTTTGAACTGCTCCTTTTCCAGTGACTAATTGTAAACTGGTAGAGAATATTTAAAAGATTTTTTCATTCTCCACTCACAGTTTGATTAAACTGAATGTCATCTCATATGTCCCTGCATGAAAGTAGTGACATAACGTATTCATTCATGTTAAGCAGGCTCAACTCAAAACAGGTGATGTAAACCAAATAAGGAAAACTTGGCAATACCACTGTTTTACTCCTGTATTCCAAACCCTTTGTAGCGACGAGGCTTATTCAAATGCAGGAATTAAGTTTTCTGCTCCCTTGCCAGTGAGGCCCCATCTCTCTCTTCATCTCTGTGGTGCAGCCACAGAGAAGTTATTCATGCAGGCTGATTTAAAGATGTTTTCTTTTGATAAGAGACAGCTCCCAAATGGGGATGCACTTAGCTAAGCCTGGCTGTTGTGATCAATGGTCATCCATTGGTGCCTAAAAGTCTGCAAGATTCCAAGGGAGAGCCTCATCCAAGTGGTTTACAACCCCAAGGTCAGAGGGCATGGTAACATATCATCAGCCAATCAGGAACTGGTAGGGCAGAGCAACCCACGTGGGTCTCTGATTCCCATGAACCTTTCAGCCAATGAAGAATCTGCAGTTCCTTCAGGTAAAAACAGGCAACATAGAGAGCCTGTAAGAAGAATTCCAGAAAAAGGAGAATTCCAGGGGTGCGAGACTATTCTAAAGAATTCCAGGGCAAGACGGCCCAGGAGCAGAAAGGCTCCCAAGGGCAGGACATTCTCGCAGCGCGCCTCCTGAACATCCTGAGACTCAGCCTGGACAACCATGTAACGGCCAGTGTGTCCGAGTGCCAGAACTTTGCTTTGTTCCAAGAGTCGAGAGCGGAGGTTGCCAGTGTAACCAAAGGATCCACCCCAGGTTAGCACCAGCAGCAAGCCTCGTGAACAGATCGGAACTATGGACAGCCGAATCAGTATTCAGAACTAGCTTCATCAGGAACGAACTGGTCCTCTTCCTGACTTGCTGGGACCCACAGTAACTTTTCTCCTGAGCATAACTTTGCTAGTTAAAGCCAACACTAACTAGCGAGTCTTCAGAGAGCAGCACATAGCAGGAATCTCTCCAGCCGCACAGCACAGCTTGGCACTGAGCCAGAGAGCGCGGATTGGACAGCAACAAGCCTGCAGCTGTTTCTTTGTGCCACAGGAGATCTGAATCCCCAGAGATTGGACGAGTATTCAACTTCACTGTATCACAGCTCGAGAATTCAATTGTTATCCCAACCAGTTGATATAAATTGAATTCCTAAGAGTTATGTACTTGTTTTGAGTATCTGATATAGAAGTTGTAACCAAGTTCATTTACGAAATGGTCTAAATGAATAATATACCGAACGTATGTCCTCTTGATATGTGTAACTCTTTGTAACTGAATGACGATATATCTTTTGTATTCTGATAACCCTCACGATTAGATCTGTTAGGTTTATATGCATATTTTATGTATTAATAAATGTATCCTCGTGTATTAGTACCTGTGTGTGTGCGTTGTTTGAGTTATACCGCATGGTTGGATTCTAAGGCCATTAAAAGAATCATTTTGTGACTTACTGCTACAATTAATAATTGTCCCAGTAAATGCCCAAACCCCTACAGAACTTGTGCCTATTGAGAGAACACTACACATTTTTGTAACTGTTTAAGTCTGCAGTCTCCTTTCATTATTTGCTTTTTTTCGTAATGTGAAACACTTTGAGATGCCGCTTTTAAAGGCACTATACAAAATAAGTTTATATAATCTTATTTAATAAATGTTTTTATAAAATCTTTATTATTTTCTAGAAGACACAAGTCAAAATCAGCATTAAATATAATGTTAAAAACATCTCATATATTTTGACGCTTAAGACTAGACCATAGAGCCTTATTTTATTTTACAACTGCCTGAAAGAAAATACAAAATAAGAAGTAACAGAACAAAGCATGGAGAGAGGCCCACAAAATTCTGATTTTATGCACAAGGACCACTGACATAAAAGAACCATTTACACAAGATCAGAAAAAGAATAGTGTTAATAAAAGTGGCTTTTTTGTTTTCAAGTTCCATAATGATGAAACGTACAGATTTACAACACTTAACACCAAAAATTGGAACAAAGAACCTCCAGCCTCAAATCTCAATACAGCATCTTATTTTAATGACAGGTTAGTGAGCTTTATTCTCCTTGTTTGATATGCATTACTATGCACATTTCCAAATCAGTTATTGAAACAATCTAAAGTTTGTAGTTCAGTTTATTTAGCTTTTTACAAAATTAACTTCATACACGTGAAATACCCTAAAATGCTTTGATCAACTTAAGCGAACGTGGTCATAGCATGTTTACCCTTCCACTGTTGGCTCTTGTGTCAAGTTGTTATGAGCATGGGGGTGTGTGGATCACAATGCCAATGCAACCCTGTACTGGAAAAAGCAATCAGAAAATGGATAGATGACACATAAGACAGTCTCTCTGTGTTCTGTCCTACAGTGTGAGATTACTTGGGAGCAGTGTTCTCGCATCCAGATACTAGCCAGACTCACACCCGCTTATCTTCAGTCATTTGCCAGCTGTGAGTTGAGGTGTGATGCAGGTGCTGGCTTACTCTCTGGCAGTCAAATGACCAGTATAACTACTTTTCGTTAACCCCTCTATGGCAGTATTCACACGTTTAATACATTCTGAGAATAAGCTATACTTGAAAGATTTCATGCTCTCCGTTTTGAGTGTAATATGAACCACAATGTAAATAAAACTGCTGATGACCTACCCATTGCTCTGCCCGTCCTTAGATACTGTTGCTTACCTAGTTGAGGTTTGAACAAGCAATTATAGAAAGCAATATAAACCTGAACAAAGCATTAATCTCAACCTTTTTCCAGAAATCTGTCAGAACTCCATGAGTGGATAAGGTTAGTCATTGTTACTAGACTAATAGAAAATTGCCTAAATTTATCACCGGATTATTTTTATTTAATTCATTACCAACCAATGCAGGAAATGATAATCAGCTATAAGAAATGCTTAGCTTAAGTACTTTATTTTACTAAGTATTAGAACGTTTGTGTTGCAGAAAATAGCATTTTTATCTGCTCTGGTTCCTGAGATAATGATATTTATTTAGCTCCACTACCATTACACAAAAGAACCAAACTCTATTTTGATTTTCTACTGTGCTGTGGTGATTATTTTCTCTTAAATACAGTATGATACACTATGGTTTTAAAGCCAAAGCCTAATTCTCAATAAGACAAATATAGATTGTAAAATATGTAAACCTGAAAAAAAACACATTCACAACAGGCAATTGTCGAGTAATGTAATGAGTTATCTTTAACTGTTATTCTTAATATTAATTTGATATTTATTTATATGTGATGTATAAAATTATTATAAAAATGTCATTATAGTATACAAATTCAATTGTATTATTGGAAAAGGATAATCCCCACAGGAGTGGGCATTGGCTGGGATTCTAAGAGGTAAGAATTCTTCCACTGGAAATCAATACCTCACAGTGACTAGGTTATAGTACATGACCGTTAAGTCATTTTAGGAGTTATTCAAAACCACTGACCTAAAAGTATTTGCTTTTAAATAAATGTTTTAAAGCCACTACGTATAATCTATTTTACAAGAAAAACCTAAAATAAAAAATTCTAATTACTATTTATAGAAAATACTAAAAATTCTATATACTGTATGAAATGAAAAAAGATTCTGTTAGGGTTTCTGTACAGTATAACTAGCTCAAGAAAGCACTAATGGGTTAATACACATTTGATTTTTAATATTAAAATAGGATTTACTGTACAGTATAGCATTCACTGCACCACTTCACAGTTTACAAAGTAATGCAGCCCCACATCACATTACTTGAAAAAGAAAATCAAAAGGTATTGGTTGTTATTATACGGTGTAACACGGTATGTTCTTTGCAGTATTGTGCATTACTCCTTGAGCATTTAAAGTGGCTGCATTGGTATGCTCCTTACACCATATTCAGCAGTCATTTCAGAGCCATTTTAGTCTGATACTGAACTTTTTTTATTTTCACTATATATTGGAATATACTGTATCTTAACTTCTTTCCAGTTAAGTTTACAATAAAAACAATATGTGCATGAAAAAGGAAAATGCCCTTGAAATATGAAATATTTTAACCTACCTTTGTTGATATCATCCTGAGTGAAGCTCTTCATTGGCCCTTTAATGGATATCTGTGCAATGTTTCCATTCTTGGACTGCTGAAGCCAACCTACAGCAGGATCCGTGGTCATAATGTATTTCAATTTCAGCTCATCCGAGTCAATGTCCACAGCTTTCACATTCTGATCAGTGATTTTAGCCACAGAACCTGAACATTTTAAAATTAAATTCAATTAAGTTTTATTATGCATCAAAAGCATACTGCAAAGCACTGAAAACAAAATGCAATGTACAAAATATACAGTACCTGCAGTGAGCTGGAGGCCTCGGTTGATAGCCAGCCTTGGGCCTTCACTCTTCTGCCCATCCATCGTGAACTCCAGCCTCCCATTCTCAGTGTAGACCCCATCAGTCAGAGTGAAGTGTAGCTCATCTGTTCTCACACTCACAGTGTCAGGGGTGTACACGATGAGCTCATCCAAAACATCTTGGTATGTAAAGGCAGAACCCTGGTTCAAAATACGACCATTCTCCAGGGGCTGGGAGTAGAACTGTCGTTTGCGCAGCTTACCTGCCAAGACAGAAAATGAATACTACTAACAGCTGATTTTTTATATGGCTATCATTAAAATATTATGTACTATGACAAAAAACAAGTAGAAGAACATTAAATGCAATGAAGTACAGAAAGCTACTATAACTCACCATAGCCTGGCATTTTAGTGACAGTGAAGATAAGCTCGTTATCAGGAGTATCAGGGTCCAGAACTGTTAAAGAGGAATTGGTGATCACAACTCCAGAGGCCACCTCCAAATTGATGTTGTTCTTAGATATTATTGGAGGTTTGTCCTTGCCCTGTACAAAAATGTGAGAACTGTCCTTATTAAAAAGCAACATTTAAAAAAATATATTAAAGAGCAGCAGTTCACCTTTGCACTATTTCTTCAGATGAGTGTAAACATGGATATACTAAAATATATAATAATCATGATCTTCAGCATCAGAATAAGGATTTTATTTCAGTTCACTTTATGTTAATGTTTCAAGGAATTTTAAATATGATATAAATACTGTATAAAAATGGCAATGTGGAACCAAAATGTTTTTGGGGACCAAGCAGGAAGACTACATCATTGTTTCCACTATTTGCTTTGTAGTCTGGACAGGTGAAACAATGAAATATTCCAATAAAATAAAAAGAGATACCACAGAGTTCTGAGTATTTTCAAATTAATCCTTTAATAAAATAAAACCACTTAATGAAAATTTACCATTTTGATTTATTCTCATTGCAAAACTTATAAAACACGTGCAAAGCTGAACCTTTCTATACTTATAGAAACCTATAACAGGTCAACACATGAATGCTAATACATCCAACATCGAGCAGTTTCAACTTTTTGTGTGCCATGAAAATAGGTTTGAGCTGCCAGAAAGGAATGTTTAGGCAAGGGTCAATAATGTTTACCAAAACTGATGGGAAAAAGTTACAATGAAGCAGCAGCTAAAGTTACTGTACCTGAATGTTGATGTTGATGGTGAAAGCTTCTGTCTGGCTGTATCCATCACTAATATAGAAGCTAAAACTGTCCTGAAAATGCTCATCAGATTTATGAATGCTCTGGATATAGAACATTCTATTAGACAGAATATCCTCAACAGAGAAGGGAACATCAGAGTTTATAATTTCTGGACTTCCAGATATCTCTCCTATAAATACCAAGCATAAACAATGGTAAAATTTGCAATATTAATTGAAAAACAGATTCAAGTATTCAATAACTCGATAGTAGTTAGTAGTAGTTTAAAACATTTGCAGAAGAACATTTGCTCTAAGATTCTGAGCACTGTTTTCAATCTTTGATTTAAAAACTATAAGGAAATAAACATACACTTAAACTCTCACTTTTTATTTGAATCTCTGAAAAAATCGAAACTTTACCTGTTTTTTCAATAAGGCCATACTTAGGGTGGTTAATTAGCCACACCAGCAAGTCCTTTTTTTGTGTGTCTGTGTCAGTTGCAAGGATATTGTTGGAAGACAGCTGTATTCTACCACCTGCTTCCACCTGAAAACAAAGATTAGCTTGTTTCAATCTTTCGTAAGGAACACAAGTGTTTTCCTTATAATAATCATTCACCAAGTTACTTCTATTTTATAGAAAAGATGAACCAAAAGCCATTTCCATTATAACTGGTAAAGATTAATTTCAGTCTGAAAATTAAAAAAAGAAGAAACATGCCTTCTTCTCTATTCAAATATTAATAGAGTTTATGGTGCAACGAAGAGTTTTGTTCTCTTCCTATTTTTCAAACTTTTCCTTTGCAGCCACACAAGCTGACATCTTCCCACAAAAAATATTTTCATTAGCTTTGCTTTCTTACCTAAGTAATACAGTGCCTATAAAACATATTCAACCCCCTTAGACTTTTTCACATTTTATTGTGTTAAAGCATGGAACCATGATGTATTTGACTGAGAATTTTTGCCACTCATCAACACAAAGTACTCTATAATGTCAAAGTGAAAAAAACTTTTCACAGATGCTCAATTGGATTGAGTTAATAATTGGTAGGACCACTTTTGGCAGGAATTACAACTGTGAGTCTCTTTGAGTAAGTCTCTATCAGTGTTGCATATCTTGACACTGGAATTTTTGCCCATTCTTCTTGGCACAATTGTTCAAGCTCCATCAAGTTGGATGGGGACCGTTTCTAAATAGCATTTTTTAAGTAATTTCACAGATGCTCAATTGGATTGAGGTCTGGGCTTTGACTGGGCCACTCCAAGACATTAACCTTTTTGGTTTTAAGCCACTCCAGTGTGGCTTTTGCTGTATGTTTCAGGTCATTGTCAAGTCCCATTGCTCTTGCGGATTGCAGCACATTTTCCTCCAGGATTTTTCTGTACTTAGCTCCATTCATTTCTCCTTCTATCTTTGAGTTTTCCAGTCCATGCCACAAAAAAGTATCCCTTAAGCATGATGCTGCCACCACCATGCTTCACTGTAGGGATGGTGCTCTCAGTATGATTTGCTGTGTTAGGTTTGCGCCAAACATAATGTTCAATCATCAGACCTCCAAATTGTTGAGTCTCTGACATGCCTTTGGGCAAACTCTAGCCAAGATGTGATATGAGTTTTTTTCAACAAAGGCTTTCTTCTTGCCATCCTTCTGTACAAGCCAGATTTATGAAGTGTGTGTGCTATTGTTGTCTCATGCACAGATTCTCCCATCTCTGTCATGGAGGACTGTTACTCCTTTAGAGTTACCGTAGGCCTCTTGGTGGGCTCCCTTACTATAGCCCATCTTGTACGGACACTCAGTTTTGGAGGACGGCCAGTTCTTGGCAGATTCACAGTTATTCCATATTTTCTCACCTTTTTAATAAATGGACTTCACTGTGCTTCAAGGTATATTCATTGCCTTGGAAACTTTCTTACATCCTTTCCCTGATTGGTATTTTTCAAGAATTTTGTCTCAGATCTTCTTGGAATGTTCCTTGGCTTCATAGTGTGGGAAAGCTCCCAGACACAGGTGTATTTATTCTGAAATCATGTGAAAACCTTAATTGCACACAGGTGGACTCAATTCAAGTAATTATGTCTTGGAGAAGAGAGTGGGTTACTTCAGAGGTAATTTAGGTGTGTCAAAGCAAGGGTTTGTATACTTATACATTAAATTATTTTTAATTTAGTAAATGTCGTGATTTTTGTTTTCACTTTGACATTTGAAATACATCACAGTTCCATGCTGTTATACAATAAAATATGAAATAGTCCAAGGAGGGTGAATACTTTTGCAAGGCACTGTATTTATTAGCATTTCTTTATGTCTGTTTATACTATTTATACGTTCATATGAACTACAGTATGTTGTGAAAATATACTTAGTGTGGATACTTTAAGTTTAAATACAACAGCTTATAATAAATGTAAAAAGATAACAAAACAAGGCCATTTGGCCCACTGAGACTGTTTGGTAGTTAAGAGCTCATCGATCCAAGGATCTTATCCATTTTTTTAAAGCAAGGGTTCAATCTTTAATAACATGGTTGGTTAGCTTGTTCCATACAAATGGTATAGTATATATATAACAAAGGAATAAATAATAGGTTTATTCCATGCTGAAAAGAGAAGAAAGAATTGGGGAAAAAAAGTAATTTCAGCATGGAATAAACCTATTACTTGTTCCTTTGCAGCCTACGCATGCTGATGCAGCTATTCACCTGAACTATATATATATTACAGCTTGTTTCATACTCACAGAACCTTTAAACTAAAGTAGAATAATGATTTTTTTAATGAATTGCTGTTGATTTCATTGTCTTTCACAGATATAAAAACTGACATGAACATGATCAAATGCTAATTTGTGACTGATATGAATCTTATAGTCAATTAGGGGTGCTGTATCCTACCATGATGCCACTGGTGACTGAAACAACTGGAGGCTTGTTCTGCACAGATGTGATGGTGATGGTGCACATCTGGTTATCAAGATGATTGTTGTCACCATCATAGACAGTGAAGTGGAATATGTCAGTGATCGGCTGACTTCCAGTCTCAAAAGAAGTACTATACCTATGAAAATGGATATGATTGCTGTTTTTTTCTCAAAAACTTAACTCTTTTAAATTTTCATTTTTACTGACAGAACTCAGAAATGGTCAGAATATAGAATTATTATTACAGTTTAAATTGCCCATTAAATGTGTTCTCAAAGTATGAAGATTATTAATAAAAAAAGAGCACAAAATGATCATAAAACTGGACTTAAAAATGGTTAATCGTGAGACATAACATGGAAAACGTATTTGCAATGGTTTAGGTTGAAAGATTTCATGATTTTAAGTTGATATAAATGACAATTAAAAGACAAATGTCAATAATGTAAAATCAAATCATTGATGATCTGATCACATCATGGTACCTTATTCTTTCGAGGTTAATGTCCTCCATGGTAAACGATGAATACTTAAGGAGCTCTTCGTGTACTGTTGCCGATTTTGTTTTTGTAAGAACACCATACATTGGAAGAGAAATCAGCTGAATTCTGATCTTATCATCTGGAGAGTTATTGTCCTAAAAAACATACCCAACATCCCCATCCCCATTCATTGAGAAGCCATTTGATGTAAATTGCTTGAAAACAACCTCTCTTGTGTGTCACACTGGTCTTGCATAATTGTCAGCATATTGTGTTTTGACCACATACGTAGGTTGTTACATCCAGTCCTCATATTCTGTGCAGATATTCAGCTCCAATGTACACTTAAATATGTCTTCTAAATAGGTGCATTAAAAAGACATTGACATAAAGGAAAAGCAATCATTTAGACAACGCGCAACACATTGGTTCAAGCTTCATCAGAATGAAGGTGAAATTATATAACAACATCAAACATTTTATAAAAGGAACTGGTGAACCTTGACTAAGCTTCTGTATGGTTTATCAGTAAGCAAGCATTTCTTTTTTTCTCATTTTGCACCTTAGAGAAATAATTATAAAAAGAGTACCACTTCCAAATTCTCTGCTACAAAACTGACCTGTTGTAATTCTGCAAATGATCTGATTTGGTACTAGTAATTTCCCAAAGGTGCTGAGCTTGAGACGTTCAAATAATAGGAGTGCAAAAATTATGTATTTATGGTGTTTACAGGTGCATTAGATATAAGAATCTAGGAGTGCCTTTTCAGAAGGGGTATAACACATTTCTTGTGTCATGTTGCATATGCATTCCAAATATACTTACAACATAAGCCAAATGTGACCTTCTAATGATAGTGGTGCTTTTCTCAGATACTTCCATAGACAGCAAAGAGCTAGAAGCCAACTGAGGACCATCACTTGCAGCTCCTGACACTATCACCCTCACTTCCACAGTCACTGTGGAAATTCCATCAGTCACTGAAAACATCATAAGGTCCTCTTCTGTATTCATTCCATCATGTAAGTAGAGAAGGGCATTCCGGGTGATATCATTGAATGTAAACATTTCTCCTGTGTGAAGAAAAGAGGTTATAATTATGCGATAATGAAGATTTTTTTCTCACATACAATACAAATATACCATGCCATTGGCCATGATTCTAATCAGTATCCACCCTGATTCAATACTCTGAAAACCTTCCTTTCCTCTTCTTTAAGTGGTAAGAAATTAATAGATTTTTTCTACTTGGCAAGACCTTCGAGTACTGTCAGTCAATAAGGGGTTAAAAGCTGTGAGCTAATTTTAAATCTTTATTAAGGGCCCCAAAATGCTTGCATAAAACACCTTACATACTAAATACTCAGAGTATTAAATATGGAGTTAATTTCCTATAACTACTGTTTTGACTTCAGTGCGTCCATTTTCACGTTATACCCTTAAACTAAATGTAGTCAGGCATTTAGCCAATTGGGACAGACAAACAGTAGCTACATAAATGATTGAGTGGAGTGTCCAGAAAAGTGCTATTTAAGTGTAAGGCTTATTATTCTTATATTATATTACATATTATTCTTGTATATATAAGTCCTCATGCTCCTATCTTGACAAAAAACAAGGATTTTCATTTTATTGTAATCTTAATAAGAAACATTACTTTAAAACTAAGAATGTTGTAGCACTTGACACAGAGAATACAGACTGCATCAAAAACAACATACCATTGACCATCTCAGTCTGACTACCAAAGTCTTTTTTCACTAGAGTTCCATGTAGTGGTGCTTTCAACAGCTCAAATACAAGGTCATCAGGATCTGTATCTGCATCACTAACAGCCAGCTGCTGATCTGAATAATGAATAAACAACATGGTTAATCATAATTTATTGTTAATTATTCATCACATGTCCTTTGAAAAATACTTCTTACATGTTAAATAGTGTATTGCACTTGCTATTGTATGGGGATTTCTGATTACAATCCCCTTTAAACATGATTTAATATTTAAGCGATCAATAACATCATTAAACAATTTATTTAAAAATTCTGTGAATTCCCAGACCACAGTTAAACGTATGCACTGTTTTAGTATCACTAGTGATTTGAATTTATGTCAATCTGAATCAAAGCATCTAGTCCCTTAATATTTACATACATTTATTTTCTGATTGCTTCAGTTCACGGGTACTATAAAGTGAACTACTTATTACGCATCATAGCAATATTCTGCCCAAATATAGAATCACTATAAACATAAAAGAGTAACAATATTAGTAATATTTATCTGAAACTAAAAATAATATATTTAATTGTGATAACTGTATAAGCCATTAAAGAACATAAGAACAGTTACTAATGAAAGGAAGCCATCTAGTCCATTTGGACGTTTTTCCAAGGATCTAATCCAGCCATTTCTTGGATGAAACCTGGGTATTGGTTCTATCAACGTAGCTGTGTAGCTTGCTCCATACTCCCACAACCATTTGGGTAAAGAAGTTGTTCTCAATTTTAAATGCTGAGAGAGGACACAAAGTTTACTCTTGTGTCCTGTAGTTCATATTTCAATGTTCATTCTTAAGAAGTCCCCTTCTTTTTAGGTTTCCCCCATAATTCCCTGGGCCCTCTGTTCAAGACTAAAATGATGCAGTTCCTTCTGCATATCAGTTTAGGATATTGCTGTAAGCCCTGGAGTCTGGTATGTACAGTGCCTTGCGAAAGTATTCGCCCCCCTTGAACTTTTCAACCTTTTGCCACATTTCAGGCTTCAAACATAAAGATATAAATTTTTTATTTTATGTGAAGAATCACCAACAAGTGGGACACAATTGTGAAGTGGAACGAAATCTATTGGATTTTTGAAACTTTTTTAACTAATAAAAAAATGAAAAGTGGGGCGTGCAAAATTATTCGGCCCCCTTGCGTTAATACTTTGTAGAGCCACCTTTTGCTGCGATTACAGCTGCAAGTCGCTTGGGGTATGTCTCTATCAGTTTTGCACATCGAGAGACTGAAATTCTTGCCCATTCTTCCTTGCAAAACAGCTCGAGCTCAGTGGGGTTGATGGAGAGCGTTTGTGAACAGCAGTTTTCAGCTCTTTCCACAGATTCTCGATTGGTTCAGGTCTGGACTTTGACTTGGCCATTCAAACACCTGGATACGTTTATTTGTGAACCATTCCTTTGTAGATTTTGCTGTATGTTTGGGATCATTGTCTTGTTGGAAGATAAATCTCCGTCCCAGTTTCAGGTCTTTTGCAGACTCCAACAGATTTTCATCCAGAATGGTCCTGTATTTGGCTGCATCCATCTTCCCCTCAATTTTAACCATCTTCCCTGTCCCTGCTGAAGAAAAGCAGGCCCAAACCATGATGCTGCCACCACCATGTTTGACAGTGGGGATGGTGTGTTGAGGGTGATGAGCTGTGTTGCTTTTACACCAAACATATCGTTTTGCATTGTGGCCAAAAAGTTCGATTTTGGTTTCATCTGACCAGAGCACCTTCTTCCACATGTTTGGGGTGTCTCCCAGGTGGCTTGTGGCAAACTTTAGACGAGACTTTTTATGGATATCTTTGAGAAATGGCTTTCTTCTTGCCACTCTTCCATAAAGGCCAGATTTGTGCAGTGTAAGACTGATTGTTGTCCTATGGACAGACTCTCCCACCTCAGCTGTAGTTCTCTGCAGTTCATCCAGAGTGATCATGGGCCTCTTGGCTGCATCTCTGATCAGTCTTCTCCTTGTCTGAGCTGAAAGTTTAGAGGGACGGCCAGGTCTTGGTAGATTTGCAGTGGTCTGATACTCCTTCCATTTCAAGATGATCACTTGCACAGTGCTCCTTGGGATGTTTGAAGCTTGGGAAATCTTTTTGTATCCAAATCCGGCTTTAAACTTCTCCACAACAGTATTACGGACCTGCCTGGTGTGTTCCTTGGTCTTCATGATGCTCTCTGCGCTTTCAACAGAACCTTGAGACTATCACAGAGCAGGTGCATTTATACAGAGACTTGATTACACACAGGTGGATTCTATTTATCACCATCAGTCATTTAGGACAACATTGGATCATTCAGAGATCCTCGCTGAACCTCTGGAGTGAGTTTGCTGCACTGAAAGTAAAGGGGCCGAATAATTTTGCACGCCCCACTTTTCATTTTTTTATTAGTTAAAAAAGTTTCAAAAATCCAATAGATTTCGTTCCACTTCACAATTGTGTCCCACTTGTTGGTGATTCTTCACATAAAATAAAAAAATTATATCTTTATGTTTGAAGCCTGAAATGTGGCAAAAGGTTGAAAAGTTCAAGGGGGCCGAATACTTTCGCAAGGCACTGTATCTACAGATGCAGCCATTCAAAATGCATGGTACAACCCTGTACTGTGCGAAATTATTCACAGTTCACCGTGTTGTACCGTATGTACGTGACTGGCTGGCCAAAATGACCAAAGGGGCACTCGTGGTGCATTCGTTGTTAATGAAACAATTTAATTATTTAATCTGTTTACTGTGCATGTTTTAATCCTCTTAATATTGAATAATTATATGGAATTTTACAACTAAAGGGAAATTTTAGTAGATGAGCATAAAAAGAAGAGGAGCATAACTCGTCTGAAGGTCATAAACAATATTAATTCAGGAACGTAAACATATTATGTAAACTGTATATGGCTAGTACTGGTAGTTTCAATAAAACATACACACCAGTATTCTACTTTCTTACTAAACATTTTAAGCATCAAAGTCTTTAATTCGGTTACATACTGTGGTTATTTTGGAAAAGTTTTTACGTGCTACTTCTGAGTATATTAAGTTTATATACTTCATAAAAAGTTAGAATGTTTTAACCTTTCCTGAATATCTGTGCTCGTTATCCCAGAAAAAAATGCATACTTTTTAGAATTTAATTAATAGGGAATATAATATGGAATCACATATCTAAAGAAATTAATAACAATATAATTATCTTCATACCCACCTGTGATTATGTATGTTGTATAATGGCTTAGGTGTTTGCATTACACATTGGAGGTTGGAGGTTCGAACCCAGCTGTCACCATAAGACTTGTTTTAACAAATGGGCTTTTTTCTCCATAGCCTCCACTATGTAATGTAGGGGGTTCTGAATTAGTTAAACTTTGAAGAGGGTTTGCCGGCACGGTGACATCATTTTCATATGAATATGAAGGACCTGGTCCATCAGGGTTGAAAGCAGATCTCATTGTAGCTTAACTGGCTGCTTCTGTGTTGAGTGACAGTGGAGGCCCAGGTTCAATTCCCCAGCTGGCAAGATGTGAGCCTGAAAGCACTGCATTATTAATTCTATCTTCCATGTCGCATCAATTAACTCTTCAGTTTATTCCGCCAGACAGAACATGAATATAATTATATCGTTATTAATTTATTTAGATACGCGATTCCATATTATATTCCCTGTTAATCAAATTAGTACGCTTTTGTTTCTGCCGATAACGAGCGAATTCACAGAAAAGGTTAAAACACTATCACTTTTCACAAAGTATAGAAACATAATATGGTCCAAAGGAGCACATAAAAACGTTTCCAAAATAACCACATGTAAGACTTGCTTAAAATGTTTGGGGAGAAAGTGGAATACTGGTGTGTATTTTGTCTTTAAAATACCAATACCAGCCATATAGGGTTTACATAATATGTTTATGTTCCTAAATTAATAGCTTTTATGAGCATGTGAAAGGCATGGTGAATCAGAGATTTTAAAAACTTACTTTGTATGATTGGAAACAAATACGTGATCGGATCAACGAAATGCTGTGGTGTTACTTTTTGTCAATAAAAAAATAAAGTCTTTTCATTTACAAAGATGGTCAATGAAAAAATAAAATATTTTCGTGTACAAAGACGGTTACAAAGAATGTGGACCAGGGTAATACTTTGAGTTTACAGCTTGTCCAAGGTCATTCATTATTAATACTATAAGTAATTTCTTCCATAAGACTTTGATGCATAAAATATTTCTGCATAATTAAAATATTTATGATAAAGGTGGTAGGTTGTGTACTTTTGTCCAACTCAGCAATCTTGCTTTTATAAAATATACCAACTTTTTAATGTTTAATGATTAACATGCTGTAATACACAGTTTAAAATTAAAAGTCTAAAGAGTATACAACTTAAATTCTTAATTGAATAAAGATCATTTCTCAGCAGTGATCAGGATTCGAAACCAGGTGTTCTCTGGTCACAGCTCAAATGCTGTACATGAGAGGTTAAGCTTTATTAGCTCCAGATCTACTATTGTTTTGGCTTCTTTGATATGACTGAATTAGTGTAACTCTCACTGTATAAAAAGGGAAACCCTGCTGTATTCAGTTTGAGCTACATTCAGAACTGTATTCTATACTGTGCACCTGTATGCATACAATAAAGTTCTGCTTTTCTGCTCACTACCAGCCATATACAGTACATATAATAAAGTTATAATTCTACAGATGCAGCCATTCAAAGTGCGCGGCACAAACACGTACTGCGCTCATTTGGCTATGTCATCTCACGTCATCGCGCGTCATAAGTCATCATAAGGCATCATACCACGGTACATGATTGGTTGAACGACAGGGGCACTTGTGGTGCGTTGGTTGGTTGTAGAAAGATTTAAATATCTTTATTGTGCCCATTTTAGTAATGCATATTTATATGGAATTTTACCGCTGAAGGGAAATCTCAGTAGCTGAGCATAAAAAGAATAGGAGCATAATGCGTGTGAAGGCCATAAATGATATTAATTCTGGAACATAAACATACAGTATTACAGTATATGGCTGGTCTCGGTACTTTAAAGAAAAAATACACACCAGTATCCAATTTCTCACTAAACATTTTAAGAATTGAAGTCTTTAACTAACATGTGAAATAATGTGTAAAAAAAGTGGTAGCTTTAAGCTGTTCTGCGAATACGCTCGATACCTGAGTCGACCGGAGTCGACAAGCATACTTTTAGAATTTGATTAATAGGGAATATAATATGGAATCGCGTATCTAAATATAATATAATTATATAAATATAATATATTATTATATTCCCTATTAATCAAATTCTAAAAGTATGCTTGTTGACTCCGGTATCGAGCGTATTCGCAAAAAAGCTTAAAACTACCACTTTTTATACACGTTATTTCACATGTTAGTTAAAGACTTTGATGCTTAAAATGTTTAGTGAGAAATGGAATACTGATGTGTATTTTTTCTTTAAAGTACTGAGACCAGCCATATACAGTTTACATACTGAAATACTGTATGTTTATGTTCCAAAATTAATATCGTTTATGGTCTTCACACGTGTTATGCTCCTATTCTTTTTATGCTCAGCTACTAAGATTTCCCTTCAGTGGTAAAATTCCATATAAATATTCAATAATTAAACGGGCACAGTAAAGACATTAAATATACATATTCATACTGTATACAGTACAGTTTTGCATACAGTAATATGTTTATGTTCCTAAATCAATATCTTTTATGAGCATGTGAAAGGCATGGTGAATCGGAGGGTCTCAAAAATTACTGTACTTTGCATGATTGGAAACAAATGCGTGATTGGATCATCGAAATGCTGTGGTGTTACTTTTACAAAGATGGTCAATGAAAAAAAAGAATGTGGACCAGGGCAATACTTTGAGTTTACAGCTTGTCCAAGGTCATTCATTATTAATACTATTAGTAATATCTTCGGTAAAGACTTTGATGGCGACAGCTCAAACATGAGAGGTTGAGCTTTATTAGCTACACCTTGCGGAAATTCCGGATACTATTATTTTACTTGCGGTATCATGCAGTATCATGCAGTACTATGTGAGATTATATGGTATTAATACCGTTACTTGCGGTACACCACGTCAAGCGCACCGCAAAATAATGTGGTATCGCCTGCTTGTTTTGAATTGCTGCATCTGTAAATTACTTATTTATGACAACATTTCATAGACATTATGCCCCTGTTATTTTTATGGTCAGCTACCAAAATTTAGTTGTAAAACCCCATATTAATGTTCCATATTAAGCAGATTTAAGCATGCACTATAGAGAGATTAAATGCAGCAATCATTTCACTAACACCTAATGTATCACAAGTGCCCCCTGTTGCCAGCAAATCACATGCTGCGGTAAAGTGCAGCTCCGGTTATGGGGTTTTAACTGCATTCTGAATGGCTAAATCTTTACGGGTTTGTGTGTGGTCAGGTTAAGGGTCTGATCATGTAAAGGTAGTGATCACATAAAGCTTATTGCTATACACTAGCCTGTAGTGAAAGAAAGCTGGATGTCTGAATCTGAGTCACTGATCGGGTGCTAAGTAAAATATGGGTACCATGCTGACCATACCAGTGATAAGCAGTTGTGCCATTACAAAGTACTATATTTAGAAGATGAAAAGAAGAAGAATTCTAGAACCTTAAGGGCAGGGTTTGTGAAAGCACCAGGATGGTGGAATATGATGGCGGGGTATTTAACAACAGAATTTAGAAATGTCTTTATTAATTAATGCCCCTTATCTGAAAACAAAATTTTGCTGGTACCACTATTACTTCAATTGTAAAGTACAGAGGGTGAGGGCTAATCTAATTGTATAGCAGCTCAAACAGAGTGGAGACCATATGTATAGGCAACACTGGAATTTCCTTGGAGGAAAATAGAAGGAAACCATAGCAAGAAATGCAAAAGAAAGAAGTCAGTGAGCTACAGCATTACAAGCAGACCTTGGACATTGACACTTGGGATCCCTCATTGATGATTCAGATATTTCAGGTATTTGGGCACAAAAAGGAAGTTTTATATTTGTAGAAAAATGTAAGTTGCAATGATCCCGCTATTCAGTGGGACTATTAGCGGATCTAGAGTAGTATGGGACAACCCAATTACTGAAAGAGAGGCAGCTGAGACCCAGCAGAGCTTCAGGCACTGACCAATAAAGCATTTAAAAAAAAAAACAAGACGATCGACAACAAAGTCACTTTTTATCTGATGATGCACTTCCAAACAAAAAAAGCCAGCAAAAGCAAAAACCAGCAAAAAATATATATACCATGTTTTTACATTATTCTGAAGCTTGATATATATCCACAGAAACCTAGACTAGCTTATCTCCAGACCTGAAGGCTATTGAACGTTATTGACTTTATAGTAAATGTTTGAAGCAGGACTGCCAGAAATAAGGCGATCTGATTGGTAAAAAGCACTGTCATTCATTGTATTTTCAGCTATTCAGAGCCCTTGGGGGGTAAGACTTCGTCTAGAAGCCTCAGGCTGCATTCCGCCTGCCTTTTAGCTGTCAATCATTGACTCAGAAGGGGTAATCAATTGGTTTTTTAACAGTTTCTTACCAGTGCTCCTTTTTTCACACCAGAAGGCAACTCTGAGGTTTTTTTCATGGCATAACAGCAGATAAAGACTCCCTAGCAGATTAAGACTCAATTTGTCCCAGATTTTTATCCAAGCTAGTAGTCACCTAGAACAAGGTTTTCAAATCCTTCCCAGGACATTTCCAGGCCTAGAATTGAAAATTCTGACCTCTGAAGACCAAAACAACATTTCCGCCTGCTGTTTTTTTCATATGTTTGTCTGCTGAGTGGACACATTAGGAAATATAAGACATTTGACTGTTCACACTCAAAGCCAATTGAGTTAGCTTCAATTTCAGACCTGAACCAGGCTCCTGCTATGTTCTGCAGTAGAGATATAACAATGTTTAAGGGGTGGAAATTCCAAGCGGACATGGGCTAAATGGGTCTAAGAGACTCATTATAGGATGATAAATCATTTTATGAACCTTCTTATCAACCTTCCACTTCTGAGGAGGTTGAAATAAAAAGTATCCCTCTAGGAGCTTACCCCTGAACAATTCTGGGGGTCCAGGGGAACTTTCATGTTTCTTCATGAAATGTTTTTGAGCTGAACATACAAATACTTGAAACAAACTATTCGAACCAAGTCGACATTCCTATCAATTTTTAACTCTGATTCTGTGTTGGTCAATGTTAGTATTTTAGAGTGGAAGGTCAGAAGTAATGTATCTGTATGTAGCTCTCTGTAAGTTTTATGTAATACAGTACATCTTGCCTGCTCATATTTCTGGGCCAACAAATGGTTCACAGAAAATCAATGTGACCTCAGTACTCCCTGATCTCCATGATTTCATTTATAATATGCTTGCACTGAAGCAGCGATCAGGATGAACTAACATTAAACATTTACTAAACCTCTCTTTGTTATCTCCTACTACACCCTTAATAAAACATTAAACTCATTCCAGATTTCTGCATTTTATGCTTAGATAAATACGTAAAACCAAAATAACGGCTCAATACTATTTCTTTCAGACCAATCCCAGAAAGAAGGTAGTATGGGAGCATGAGAAGCAATTTTTGCAAACCAAAGAGTTGATAATAGTAATGTTCACAATTTGTAATGTTGCTTCAGGGATATTAATATAATTTATCACTATGATAACACCCATAAATGTATTCAATACAGCTAATGAAACATTTCATGATATATAATACTTATTGAGAACACAAAATAATATCTTCCGTAAGAATTACAAGATATAAACCTATAGAGCATACTTTTAGAAAAGGGGAGTCATCTTACCTATAGACGCTTTTCCTCCCAGACTGACTTCAAGGAAAGGGTCTTTAATCTGAAATGCAGGTGGCTGGTGATGATGTGACAGCAGGTAAATAGCTAAATCCATTTCAGGAGAAGTGTGCTCGCCATCCGACACTGAAACAGCGTTATACAGGAATTAACACAAACCACCACAATCTGACATTCTTTAATTTAATGAAAGCACAGTATTGATGTCTTATGGACAGTTAGAACAGAATTATTGGTAATATTGTCATATGAGTAATAAATCAGAAAAAATCTTTTAAGAAGACAATAATTTAAGAAGACAAGAAGTTAAAAAAACAGAACCTTCTTTGAACACATAAAGGCAATTTGAAAACTTATTTAATTTACAAAAAAAGGTCTGTTTAGTTTAACATCTCTATGATCAGTAGAACCCTATTAAAATGTACACATACTAGAGTGCTTACCAGGCATGTATGGATAAATTTGAGCAAGACACACTGTTCATAATATAGTTTTGCGAATCTTTTAATCCACAGACCACTGTGAAAAACCTTCTGTCTCAGTCAAGTTCCCAATTGGTAAAACTCATCACTAATACAAAAACACAATTATCAACAAATAACTGATTTATTGACAAGATTGAGCAAAAGAACAGGCTTCCAGGTTCAAAATCTACCCAACCAAGAATCATAATGATGGGGTATATACACGATATATAAGATATATGATATACATTTGTTAAATGTAACACTGTGGAAGAAGTCTTTCGTGGACACCAAATGCTTCTTATTCAAAGCAAACACCTAGTGAAACTGCATTGACAGAACCATGTAAGTCCTTCAGTCAAAACCTGAACAGTTTTCTTGACCCAAACCCAAGTAGTTATCTTGGTGTAAATCCCAAGAGAAAATGTGATTTTCACTTCAATCCTTATGAAATTCTAATGAAGGCCTTACTTTACAAGCAATCCATATACAAATGCAGCCATTCAAAATCCATGGTACAACCCTGCACCACGCAAAATTATCTAGAGTTCACTGTGTCATACCGCAGTACGTGATTGGCTAGCCAAAATGACCGTCAGGGTCACTCATGGTGCACTGGTTATTATTGAAATTATTTAAACATTTAATCTCTTTACTGTGCATGTTTTAATCTGCTCACTATTGAATATTTATTTGGAATTTTATAACTAAAGGGAAATTTTGGTAGCTGAGCATAAAAATAAGAGGAGCATAACACGTCTGAAGGTCGTAAACGATATTAATTTAGGAACATAAACATATTATGTAAACTGTATATGGCTAGTATTGGTAGTTTAAATAAAACATGCACACCAGTATTCCACTTTCTTCCTAAACATTTGAAGCATCAAAGTCTTTCATTCGGTTACATACTGTTGTTATTTTGGAAAAGTTTTTATTTGCTCCTTCTGACTACATTAAGTTTATATACTTTATAAAAATTTATAATGTTTCATCGTTTATTATCGCAGTAAAAAAATGCATAGTTTTTAGAATTTGATTAATAGGGAATATAATATTGAATCGCGTATCTAAATAAATTAATAACAATATAATTATATTCATATAGCTCAAATTATCACAGTAGTATACTTTCTTTGTAAATGTCTGCATCAATTTAACTCATTACAATGTGATTACTTGTGTGGTGTAAAGGCTTAGGGGGTGTGCCTTGCATGTGGGAGGATGGGGGTTCAAATCCAGCTGTCACCATAAGATTTCTTTTAACAAATAAACATTTAATTGAAAAAGTAAAATAGCAAATATTATGGACACTATTGACCATATATTGACATTTTTGATATTTCTAAATATCACAACATGTTCGAAGCTAAGTGATTTATTAATAACAATGAATAATTTCAAACTGCTACTGTACTGCCACTACAGTATAGCTTGTGGGAAATACATTTATTTGTCCTTTATCAAAATGTAACTTGTTTGAAACGCCCTACATTACAAACTTCAACCATTTCATTTTGTCTATTGCTACAATATCGACAGCAATGTAATTAATAGGATGTCAAAATGTTTCCAAAATAACCACAAGTGAACGAGTTGTGGGATTTAATAATAATAGAGAAATCATAAAAATGACCCTGTGTTGCTAATCATCCATACCCAACTGTACCGTAATCTGTAAACATGTTTTATTTTTAATTTGACTCATTCACGCATGATGAATTGTGAGGGAGTGCACGCGGTCATTTTTTTCACTGAAAAAGTTTACACAAACTCTGCCTAACAGAGCTGCTTGTAAAAGCAAGGTGACTTTCTTTTATGTAAACCATTTTTTACAGATTTTGAAGTCACGTAATGTTTAAATTAGGCAGGAACACGTAATTGTATATTATTTAATTTTTAAAAATAAATATAAGGCAACCAGCAATCAAATGTCCTGTTTTTTCTTAATACTCTTTTTTTCATACTATAGTTTGAGTCTTTGTGTAAGCAGTAAGTTCTTTTTACTTCTTAATTAAACATTTGAAAGACTTTAATTTTCTAAACGCAACATGCATTCTGTACAGAAATGAAATAATGTTTTCTACAGGTGTTAAACAGATTAGCAGGTTGCTGACAAAATAGTGCACTGCCCACTAACAGTCCACCACTGCACAGTGATATTTTAATATCACTTTAATATCTTTAATATAAACAAGATCTAGTACCTGGTGCAGTTTAAAAAAAAATGTTTTGAATTCATCGAATCCCATGTGTGAGTACATAAAGCCAGAATTACGTACTATTTCTACGTCTGCAAAACCCCTGATCATCTACTATAAAACTTTTAGTGCTTAGTTTGTGTATATTCCAGTCGCAGTGAGGGCAGGGTGTGTGGGGATTGGTTTAGGCTGCAATTGAATTTAATTTCATTCTTCACACCTGAAACATTGTTTTCTTTGAAAGCTTTTTCTTGCCTCTTAAGCTGATCTTTTGCAGCCTATGCATGCTTACACAGCTCCCTACATGAATTCTCATTCTTGACTGAGAAAGCTTTAGAGAACTTTACATTTTTATGTTCAACAAATTGTAAATAAAAATAATTAATAATAATTGCTTACACTTATATAGCGCTTTTCTGGACACTCCACTCAAAGTGCTTTACAGGTAATGGGGACTCCCCTCCACCACCACCAATGTGCAGCATCCACCTGAATGATTCGACGGCAGCCATAGTGGGCCAGAACGCTCACCACACATCAGCTATTAGTGGGGAGGGGAGCAGAGAGTAATGAAGCCAATTAATAAATGGGGATTATTAGGAGGCCATGATTGGTAAGGGCCAATGGGAAATTTGGCCAGGACGCCGGGGTTAAACCCTTACTCTTTTCGAGAAACGCCCTGAGATTTTTAATGACCACAGAGAGTCAGGACCTCGGTTTTACGTCTCATCCGAAGGACGGCACCTGTTTACAGTATAGTGTCCCCATCACTATACTGGGGCATTAGGACCCACGTGGACCACAGGGTGAGCGTCCCCTGCTGGCCCCACTAACACTTCTTCCAGCAGCAACCTTAGTTTTTCCCAGGAGGTCTCCCATCCAGGTACTGACCAGGCTCACACCTGCATGCTTCACTGGGTTGCCAGTTGTGAGTTGCAGGGTGATATGATAATCCCGCCCCTTATGCAAAACCAAACCCTCCTCCCATCCCAGGTTATCCTCTTTATCATAAACAAAATCCACCCCAATTTTCAACATAAAGCATTACACAAAATCAATACCTCAACACTCCATACTCAACAACGATAATTCACAAACAGCCAGAACATGTAACTCCACATTCCCAAATAGACCTCATTTCAATAGCCCTGCCCCTTATGCAAAACCAACACCCCTCCCCTGTTCTCTCTCTCCACTGGTGTTTGTATTCGTTTTTATTTTTAAATAAATTTGAGCAAAGTCATATATTTTTAAAATCTTAAGATTTCTATATTTATGTCTTTATTTAGTGGTTTCATTAGTGACAAAGGCTAAACTTTCTTGGAAAAATGTATTTTATGTAAACCATGTCTGCTATTAATTTTTTTAGGGCTTGAATATGTTCATTGTCTTCCAGTGAAAGAAGGGTTCCTTTCGCCGTAGTCGGGTTGACATTAGAAGCTTGCCACGCCTGGACTGTTACACCAACGCGTTAGCATGTTAAAGCGATTTCATTGAGGAGCCTAGCTTTCTTAACTAGTAAGTACTGTACTTACTTGGTTTTGGAGGGGGGAGGTGTCTTTCGCTGGAAATCTCGCCCCCTTCTACTTTGAAACTGGTTTAATTCATCACAGCCAGCACTCCCGCAGAGAGGGGGGTTGTACTTGCAGTGTATACAGTATACAGTATACAGTAGATGGGAAAGCCAGAGCCAACCACTACGCCACCCACGTGTTATGCTCTTCGTTAATGTCTAAGCCGGAACACATCATTATATCTCATTTTGTATTTCTTTAAAAAAAAAATCGTTTGCCCAGCCTATCAGTATTGTTGTTATTGTTTTTATCCTGTAAACCGCTTTGAGGAGCCACCTTTAAAGGCGCCATATACAATAAAGTTCATTATTATTACTATTGTTAATTTGCTGGACAGAGAGGTAAACATTATTACGCAGAAGACAAAGATAGCGATTTACGTTGCATTGTGCATTGTGCTGCTGTAATACAGTTTTAAATAATTAAAAGTCTAAACAGTATCAGCTTCATTTATGGGTTTTAAATAAAGGCGATTTAAATCAATATAAATGTTTATATTGTAATGCATAGGTGACTATATCATTAAAATGACTTAAATTCGATCATGTTGTGATATTTAGAAATATAAATTTGTTTGGTGCGAGTGAAGTTTTATTTAATCTCTGAGCCAGGGAAACGTTTTATTTTTTCAAAGAAATGTTTGTTAAAAAAAGAAGTCATGGCTCCAGCAGGATTCAAACACCCAGCGTGTGAGATGGTAGTCGGGAACCTAACCCACAGCGCCACCGGCGAGGTCGCATGAGGAGTGCTGAAAAAACCCTACAAAACATTATCAACAGACATCTTACAGCGTGTACAATTATTGTGTTGCGGTACATGAATATAATTATATCGTTATTAATTTCATTAGATATGTGATTCCATATTATATCCCTTTTAATCAAATTCTAAAAGTATGCTTGTTGACTCCGGTATCACGTTAGTTAAAGACTTCGATGCTTAAAATGTTTAGTGAGAAATGGAATACTGGTGTGTATGTTTTCTTTAAAGTACCGAGACTGGCCATATACTGTATGTTTATGTTCCAAAATTAATATCGTTTATGGTCTTCACATGCGTTACAGTATGCTCCTATTCTTTTTATGCTCAGCTACTAAGATTTCCCTTCAGTGGTAAAATTCCATATAAATATTCAATACTTAAACGGGCAGAGTAAAGACATTAAATATACATAAACATACTGTATACAATACAGTTTGCATACAGTAATATGTTTATGTTCCTAAATCAATCTCTTTTATGAGCATGTGAAAGGCATGGTGAATCGAAGATTCTCAAAAATTACTGTACTTTGCATGATTGGAAACAAATGCGTGATTGCGAAATGCTGTGGTGTTACTTTTACAAAGATGGTCAATGAAAAAAAGAATGTGGACCAGGGCAATACTTTGAGTTTACAGCTTGTCCAAGGTCATTCATTATAAATACTATTAGTAATATCTTCGTTAAAGAGTTTGATGGCGACAGCTCAAACGTGAGAGGTTGAGCTTTATTAGCTCCACCTTGCGGAAATTCCGGATATTATTTTACTTGCGGTACTATAGGAGAATTTAAAGTAACTTGCGGTAGACTGCGTAAAGCGCACTGCAAAATAATGCGGTATCGCCCGCTTGTTTTGAATGGCTGCATCTGTAGATGTCCTTATTATTCTGTTGTGGAGAATATTTAAAAACAACTAACTTGCTGAGTACACAGTGTTAGTTTTGTATTGAGAACTTTTAATTGTTTTGGAAATAGATTTATTGGGTAGTTATGAGAATTGATCAGAGATGGTATACCTGTGAAATGGAAGTTCACTGACTCAGGTAGACCTGCAGGAATAAAACATGTTTACCAAAAGTGAGCAAAGTTACAGCCACTTAACACATGCAAGCAACATTCTGTTGATTTACTGTCTTCATTTACTTAGTTATTCAATGTTTGTTAACATTGATGTTGTTTTTAAAACACACCAAATCCATACACAGGCAATTGACAGTGTAGCTATGTGGTAATTTATTTATCTTTTTATAACCTTTTATTAGTGAGCTTATAAATGTTTTATACAGAAATCAAATAAAATACAGCTAATACACAGTACATTTTCTGTATGAATCAGTCATAGACAGATGTATACGTTTAATATTCCAAGAAGTGCTAGTATGGCATAAGACTGTATACTGACAAAGTACCAGCACTATGCTGTATTTGTATTTAAAGACCTTATGTTTTCATTTGTAAAAATAAGAGAAATAAGAAGGCCCTCACCAGAGAAGGAATAAAGGGAGAATTCTCGCAGATGAGATGGGGCCATAGGTGGCCGGTACAGGATCTTGCCTTGGTTGATGTCAGCCTGTGTAAAGAACTGTACTGGGATGTAGGGTCTGTCTTGGTGTTCTATAGTACCTAAATGGAATGTGACAGCAATAAAACATCAACCTCTTTTGTAATCTTTACTATTGTTTAGATGAATCATATTAATGTGAAATCAATGTGTAAATTGTGCTAGTAATCTTAAAGTAATGATTTAAGAAAGATACAATACTAAAGTATTTAACGTACAAGAACCTAATGCTGATTTATCAAGCCACACACAATTAAATTCCCCAACTTATAGCTAATATATTGGGCTGCAAACACAATCAGACTTCAATCTCTTTAAAAGATTTACTGGAGAAATCTCAATAAAGTTCTTGAATCAAATGTACACAGCAGGGTCCTACTTGAAATGCGGAATTATGACCCTCTGAGAATGAGTAGTTATTCTGGGGATTTTAGTCAAAAAGAATCACCATCATCACTCACTCTTCCACATTCATAATTCCTATAAAAAATATCAAAATAGTATACACTGTACTGCACTGCTTTTTTCCATTTTTTTTAGTCAGAAAGTATGCTCATACTTGTAAGTTACTACTATGTGCTCATTGTCTCTTGCATGTTTTCCGGAAGCCTCCTATTCATTGATCTGCATGATGGAGCTGTGCTTATACCTTCTCCCTGTGCCAGTGGTTTAGTGATATTGTAAATGAATTTTTCACTGGGGGTCCCTGTATCCACAAAGGAGAGTGCAGAGGGCCCTAAAACTGTCACGTGATCTTCAAAAGCCTAGATGAAAAAAAAAACGAAGAAAGATTTTAACAGACTTTAGATACGTCAGACTATAACCACATGCAAAAAAAACATACCATGCTATTAAATTACACAAAAATAAGTTGGTGTACAAATTTAATGCTGTAATATAATACTTTCTAATAAAGACAAGTAATACGGATAATATTAAACTTTTAGCAAATATGTTTAGCTCTACTGACTTATGCAGATATCATGCTGCAAACTAAGCTTTAACATGTTCTATTGTAGAGGGTAGTACTTTAGTTGTACATATTATTTACAGATCAGACAAGTCTTTTCTTACTGTTATCTGTAGAGCAGAACCTGGATCGAGCTGAGGAAACTGTGAAGAATGGGGCATTACCCTGATCCTTAAAGTCTGAGTTTTGTTGAGTGCTTGTGTGGATCCCCCTCTTGATATCTGGTACAGCAGAACAGTATTAATTTTCTGGTAGTAGTCTCTATTTGTGCTATCATGATCATGACAAATAAGTTTAGAATAACTATCTATACCTTTAAATAATGTCATAGGTTTCATAGAAGAGGAAAATAATTGGACTTTTAAACCCACAAGCTAAAATATTGTAATTGAAGCCTAACTGTAACTTTGAACTATAATATAGAAGATATTTAAACAGGAAAAACAAGAGATTAACTGCCATTTAGATCATGACAATGCACTGGCTATTATTATCAAAGACATCAATATGAAAATGAACATTTCTTGTACACCAGTGGCTAGATAAAGTGCTGAAAAGTTTACAAAAAAAGGCTATTGCTTTTATATGAAAATTTAAGCCAGCAAAAGCTTTTGTTTCAGTGAATCCACCATCTCCTGTATAACAAGTATTATTATTCATTAATAATTCAAAATATTAATAGCAGACTGAGTATATACCGTAATAATATTTGCCAATACTTTTCCATTAAATTATTTTAGCACTGCTATGCTGATTAACATCTCTGGGTCCCTTGATGAAAATATGAAGCCAGCAAATGACAGAGCAGATTTAGTAAGAGATGAATGTAGATCCCTCAACCCTTAAAATTAGGTTTAAAATGCAATTACTGTAAGTAATTATTCTTTAACTAAACCTAGTTTTACTCTAAAATTATTAGAACCTGTTTGTAAATCAAAAACAATTTGAAACAAATCACTCTGAGTTGTACAAATAACTTATTTATTATAATGCAACATCTTGAGATTTCAGTTCGAAGGTGCATGCAGAAGTTTTTTAAAGTCAGATATGTACATGTTGTAATGTCTACTTGAAGAAAGATATAAGATGTAAAAAGGGGGTTAACTGACTTCTTTCTGCACAAAGACTTCTTGTGGCACAAGACATTTAATGCTTAGGCACCTTTTGAGTTATGGCTGGGATGGAATTTAATCTATATGAAATTCCAAGTGCAAGATAGAGTCTCCCTAACTAAGAAAAGATAAAACCGACCATTAAAAGTGTTGGGAATGTCCAAACACAGGTGCCCCCTTGATTACCATGGTAACAAGTTGCATCAGAAGCGGCTGAAATTTGCTATATAAACTGAAAGTTTTGTACCTACAGATGCAGCCATTCAAAATGAGTGGGTTATACCATGTTAAAACGCGGTGGGAGTGTCGCGGTATAACACAGGTTACCGTATAATACCGCAAGAAAGATAATAGTATCGGAATTACCGCCAGGTGGAGCTAATAAAGCTCAACCTCTCATGTACAGCATTTGAGCTGTTGCCATCAAAGTCTTTCCCGAAGATATTACTAATAGTATTAATAATGAATGACCTTGGACAAGCTGTAAACTCAAAGTATTACCCTGGTCCACATTCTTTGTAACCGTCTTTGTACACGAAAATATTTTATTTTTTCATTGACCATCTTTGTAAATGAAAAGACTTTATTTTTTTATTGACAAAAAGTAACACCACAGCATTTCGTTGATCCAATCATGCATTTGTTTCCAATCATACAAAGTACTTCTTTCAAATCTCCAATTCACCATGCCTTTCACATGCTCATAAAATATATTGAGGAACATAAACATATTACTGTATGTAAACTGTACTGTATATGGCTGGTCTTCCTATTTTAAAGAAAAAATACACACCAGTATTCCATTTCTCCCTAAACATTTTAAGCATCAAAGTCTTACATGTGGTTATTTCGGAAACGTTTTTACGTGCTCCTTGCTCCTTCTGACCATGTCACTGGACGTTTATACAGTATACAGTACTTTGTGAGAAAAGTGATAGTTTTAAGCTTTTCTGCGAATACGCTCGATACCGGAGTAAACAAGCATACTTTTTAGAATTAATAGGGAATATAATATGGAATCGCGTATCTAAAAAACTTAATAACGATATAATTATATCCATGTACTGGAACACAAACAGTAGTATATACACATACAGTATCTATTGATATGTGTACAGCTGTTTCACCACTTGTCATGTGTCAAGCGAGAGGTCAGCTGTTCAAATCCACCTAGCGCCACAAGTTTTCTTTTAACAAACATTTCTTCGAAAAACTAAAATAGCAATATTATGGACAATTAATTGACTTTTTTATATTTCTAAATATCACAATATGTTCAAATCTAAGTCATTTTTTAATAACAATGAATAGTCACCGTCTTTCCCTCTGAATCGTTCCAGTAGCAGGAACCAGTTTTTACCCTCACACTATCAAACTATTAAACTCCCAGCCTCTCTCACTCTCACCTCATCTTTCACCTATGATCTGAACCTCACAGTGCCTTCTTTCTTACCAAAAACCCAAACACACACTGAAAATCTATCTCTACCATACATGTCAAAAGCTCATCATTTCTATCCCTTTATTTAATTCTGTTGATGCATGTTTTTGCACATAACCTGTTCCCTTTTTATTGTTTTGCACATTGCCTTTTGTTGTTTTTTTCTTTGTACTACTTATGTCCGAGAGCTAGCTAAATAGCATTTCGTTATACCATATACCTGTATATGACTATAATGACAATAAACTTGAACTAGAACTTGAACTCTATCGTGTGGATCCCTTTAGATCTCCCCTCAGATTTAAAAGGTTATTAATAATATCTTCAGTGTCGCATCTTCCCAGTTTAGCTGATCTTTTGCTGCCTACGCATGTTTACATAGCTCCCTAGGTAAATTAATATACTTGACTGAGAAAGCTTGAGAAAACTTAACATTTTTATTATCACCAAATTGTAAATGCAACGTTTACATTGGCATTATTAATTTTTCGCTTGAGTGTATGAAGGAGTGTCAGCTGTCAATGAGAGCAGACCTCCCCTCTTAGGCTAGGCAAACGTTTTTTTTAATTTTTCAAAAATAAATAAAAAATTAGATATAATGATGTTGTAACACTACAGGGTTCACATGGGCACCCTCGCTGCTGCCGCATTAGGTCAGCCCCCTAATGTCGGGGACTCGAACCCAGGCCTCCGGCATCACTCAACAGGGACCCAGCCTCTTGAGTCAAATTGGGAACTCCCATTGTTATCTACAGGGAAGGGCAGTGATGTCACCGTGCTGGTAAGCCGGCTCTCACAAGCAATGGAGGCACAAAAAAAAAAACAAGCAACGGAGGCCGTATGCGTTACAATATAAACATTTACTGCAATACGATACTGCAATGTTTCGGCTGTGAATCCTTCTTCAGGTGTGAGGGCAAGTAAGCCCAAATCATAGTTGAACCCATTCAGAGCCTAAATTACATTTTAGTGTTTCATTTTGAGTAGAAAACCCTCACACCTGAAGAAGACTTCACAGCCGAAACTTTGCGTTTTCTCTCTTCTCTTTTAAGCATGTGTACAATGCTTACAATGCTGTAATACAGTTTAAAATAATTCAAAGTCTTAACAGTATCAACTTGAATTCTTATCTCTATTAATATAACTATCAAGTGGTATCAAATAAATACAGCTTTATACAATTTAATACCACTCAATATTAATATATTTACAGAGATAAGCTCTCTATTAAAGTTCAGATCAAAGATCAAGCACCGATCAAACGGCAAGATCTCACACACTGGGACTGATCTGTTATCAGTCCACTGGCTGAGCTGAAAGCATTACTGTAGTTTATCAGTGAAAAGACTACGGGCATTTTTCCTCAAGAATGTATTATTAGCACAATTTATTACAGTGCTTAAGCTGTGTGGTGTGACGTAGTGGTGGCCTGGCACGGTGAGGTACGCTGGCAGCTGTGTGGTGTGACGCAGTGGTGGCCGGGCACTGTGAGGTAAGCTGGCAGCTGTGTGGTGTGACACAGTGGTGGCCTGGCACGGTGAGGTGTGCTGGCAGCTGTGTGGTGTGACACAGTGGTGGCCGGGCACGGTGAGGTGTGCTGGCAGCTGTGTGGTGTGACGCAGTGGTGGCTGGGCATGGTGCAGTGAGCTGGCAGCTGTGTGACGCAGTGATGGCCTGGCACGGTGCAGTGTGTTGGCAGCTGTGTGGTGTGACGCAGTGGTGGCCGGGCACGGTGCAGTGTGCTGGGAGCTGTGCGGTGTGACTCAGTGGTGGCCGGGCACGGTGAGGTGAGCTGGCAGCTGTGTAACACAGTGGTGGCCGGGCACAGTGCGGTGCGCTGGCAGCTGTGTGGTATAATGCAGTGGTGGCCGGGCATGGTGCAGTGTGCTGGCAGCTGTGTGGTGTGACGCAGTGGTGGCCGGGCACGGTGAGGTGCGCTGGCAGCTGTGTGGTATGATGCAGTGGTGGCCGGGCACGGTGAGGTGCGCTGGCAGCTGTGTGGTGTGACGCAGTGATGGCCGGGCACGGTGCATTGAGCTGGCAGCTGTGTGACGCAGTGGTAGCCTGGCACGGTGCAGTGTGCTGGGAGCTGTGTGATGTGACGCAGTGGTGGCCGGGCACGGTGAGGTGCGCTGGCAGCTGTGTGGTGTGACGCAGTGGTGGCCGGGCACGGTGCAGTGTGGATGGGGTTGTGGGGTATCTGCGGATGGGGCTGTGGGGGTATGTGCAGATGGGGCTGTGGGGGTCAGGGAACCTATACGTGGAATAGGAGGATCCTTATGCATGACCAGAATCCCACAGGATGCAGAGTAGCAAAGGGACAATCCAAAAGACAAAATCCAAAGGCTGGGTCGATAAGGGAGGCAGAGGGTCCGGTAATGAGAGATATTCAAAAACAATTCAAAAGACAAAATCCAGAAGACGAGGTCAAGAGGCGGAAGCAGAAGATTCGTAACAGGAGATCAGTCAAAAGGTTTGGAAACGCGCACTGGAGAATACTAAGAAAGGCTTCTCAATAGTGAGCATGGGAAGGTGTGCGAAGGGGGTTTAGATACTGAAAGGAAAGGGGTGTGATTAGATGATTGGTTAGGAAGTGAGAATTTGAGGAATCTGATGCATGTGAGAATGTGCTGGGTTCAATCAGGGATGACATTGGGAAGCAGAGGTTCCGGGAATGTAACGTTGTTTGCAAGGGAGAGTTTGGGGCATGACAGTGGGGGTGTGTGTGGATGGGGTAATATCCACACAATATCACAATATGTAAATGTTTTATGATATATCTATGTTGTGAATGTCTGTAGATTGTATCTTATTTTTAGTTTTTGTTTTGTTTCACGTTAATTTTATAAGGGAGAGTGTCATAGAGAAGACTCCCTTACCCCCATCTTGATTAAAATCGCAATTGTGTGTTTCATATAATACAAACACTCACCGCACCCAAACTGCCTTGCAGATCAGAACATCAAGGAAGAAAACTATTATGCCCAGCTTTTCAACGTAATTGCTTTAACTTGCTAATGTGTTACTGTAACAGTCCGGGTGTGGCAAGCTTCTAATGTCTCCTGACGGGCGAAAGGAATAAAGCCTTGTTTGATTTCTGAAACCCTTTCTTTATGTCCTCAGTTTTCTTTTAACACTTCATTTAACATTTATTCCTTTGTTTTGTGGTCTGGGTAATTGGAGGCTACGCTGTTATGCTTCCTATAGTGATATACAGGTTTTTCGCATGAAGCCGTATTGAGCAGCATTTCTCGCATTAAGAAAGTTAAGTGTTAGCATAAACTATTAGTAAAGGAACAAGTAATAGGTTTATTCCATGCTGAAAAAAAGAAGAAAGAGAACACAACGTTTCGGCCGTGGAGCCTTCTTCAGGTGTCACTGAAGCCTTCTTCAGACACCTGAAGAAGGCTCCACGGCCGAAACGTTGTGTTCTCTTTCTTCTTTTTTTCAGCACGGAATAAACCTATTACTTGTTCCTTTGCAGCCTACGCATGCTGACGCAGCTACCCACCTAAACTATTAGTAATCAATAATATAAAATTTAGCACTGTAATAAATTGTGCTAATAATAAATTCTATTCTACTCTGAGAATGTAGGGGGGAGGAAAAATGCCCGTGGTCACTGATAAACTTGTGTTAACAAAAACTACAGTATGCTTAAGAGTTTTTTTCAGGACAGCACAGACTGTGCCTACTAGAGCACCACAATTCAAACTCAACCACATCACAGATCACAGATCAGTCCCAGTTGTGAGATCTTGCTGTTTGATCTGAGCTTTAATAGAGAGCTTATCTCTGTAAATATATTAATATCAGATGTTATTAAATGCAACTTTTTTGTATAGATGACACTTTTCTAAAATGTCTTTAATAATAAAAACGATAACAATTGGCACGACTGTAGCTTTTTCACAATAACTCCTAGAGTTACGAAAACGTGCCTTAAAAATACATGTGGCTGTTTACACAGCCTTCACTATGTCGTTTTTAAGCCAATTTTTTTTACCACGCTCGAATATTCTTTTGTCCAAATCTTTGTCAATACAATGCCAATAATATTTGGTATTTTAGTTTTTCAAATAAATGTTTATTTGTTAAAAGAAAACTGATGGTGACAGCTGGGTTTGAACACTCGACCTCAGGGTTAATTTCTTAATTAATAATTAATTTCTTTAGATAGGCGATTCCATATTATATTCCCTATTAATCAAATTCTAAAAGTATGCTTTTGTTTACTCCGATATCGAGCGTATTCGCAGAAAAGCTTAAAACTATCACTTTTCTCACAAAGTACTGAATACTGTATAAACGTAACATGGTCAGAAGGAGCAAAGAGCACGTAAAAACGTTTCAGAAATAACCAAATGTAAGACTTTGATGCTTAAAATGTTTAGGGAGAAATGGAATACTGGTGTGTATTTTTCTTTAAAATACCAAGGCCAGCAATATACAGTTTACATAATATGTTTATGTTCCTAAATTAATATCGTTTATGACCTTCAGATGCGTTATGCTCCTATTCTTTTTATGCTCAGCTACTAAAATTTCCCTTTAGTGGTAAAATTCCATATAAATATTCAATACTAAGCGGATTAAAATGTGCACAGTAAAGACATTAAATGATTAAATCTTTTCACTACCGACCAATGCACCACGAGTGCCCCTGTCGGTCATTTTGAATGGCATTTGTATATTTCGAACAATACTTTGGTCTTATTGTTCCTTGCATGCAATAAACTTGTTTAAACTTCATCTCAGTTTCTAGAACTTATTTGTCTGTTACTACGCTGGTCAAACGTTCTGAGGTCAAATTCTTCCGCGACGCGGGTACCTTTAAAGCGGAGACGACGGCACCGAAAAGTTTTGGCGCGCCCTCTCTTTAAAGCCCTCGCCAAATATGAAGACAGTACGTACAGTTATAATTCAAACTGAATTAAAAACTACACATCCCAGTTACCATGGTGGTGCTTGTGATCATTGCATTTAACCAATGAAACAGAATTCAAAATCAGTCACATGACTTTGGGGCTGAGTTTCGAAAGCTTAACCTGTCAGCAACAAAGCGAAATCTACACAATAGGCTACCTCAAACTGTCAGTTACACGACTGTGTATGTCGCTTAAGCCAATCCTATTTGGCATTTTAGTTATGGAGGCGGGAAGGTGCTGGTGCCAAGCCGCAGCGAATGAGAGAGACCCTGAGAAAGAAAAAAAAATGAATCTGGAGAAAACGCTTGTGTGCCCTGGTGGTAAGGGTAATTAGGGATAGATGTAGAGTTAAAATTTGAATGAATACAAAAACTAGATGTTAAAATCTTGACAAACACCGATGATGGAGATCTACAAATTTTCCAGAGCCAAAAACTCAAATAGGAAACAAATCTTAAATCATAATTTCGACCTAGGTTTAAGAAATGAACAGGAAAAAGAATATTTTCAGCAAATGATAAGTTTGTATGTACAGAGGATCATTAATAAGAAATCCCGCTTAAGAAAAAGTGAAAGGGAAGATTTGGACCGCCCCTTGTAAGAAAGGAGAGCAGTGAAATTTCAGCTACAGAAGATGCACAGCAAACAGCTAGCACTAGCTCTGCTTGTGATGTAAAGTGCACTAATGAGGTAGTTAGTGAATTAGGAGCACAGTTTAAAAACGTGCATAGTTTAATGGAAGAATGCAGGAAGCTAGATGATGAAATAGCTAGGTTAGACAAGAAAAAAAAGAGAAGAGGGCTTTATAAGGCTGAAAATGAAATTCAAGCTCTCTCAAATAAATTAAGCAAGGCAAATGAAAAGTTAGGGCATGGAAGTGTTAGGAATGTGAATAAAAGGCTTAGATGCAGGGATAGTAAAATTCAGACACTTGAGCAAAAATCTGTGGAGTGTGAGCAGGTAGTCATTTTGAATGAACTGGAGAAAAGTGAGTAAGAGAAGGAAAAGGCACAGCTAGAGAAGAGTATTGATGAATTGCAAGAACAGTTGGAAAAGCTTAGATATACAAAAAAAAGGAATTGCAGAAGTTTGCGTATTATAAAAGGAAATGTGATTCTGAAGCAGATTTAGCACATAGGGTGAGGGACCTGAATGAGGAGGTACAGTTCTGGCAGGGAGAATATGAAGGCTTGAAAACAGACATAGGCAGGATAGTGAGTCACGATATTAGCACATATGGAAAAGGCAAGTATTGTAATGCTGTAAGAGAGGCTTATATGGATTTAGTAGCAAACATGGGCGTTAGTGCACAAACTATTGTGACTATTCTCAGATAGTCAGTCTAGTTTTTGATAAATTGGTAGGTATTAAGGTAGATAGATTACCAGGGGAACGTTTTTGTAAATATCTTGTGTTAGAAGCAAGGCAAGTTTCTTTGCAACATCTGAAAGACAAACTGTTGCAATAAAGTAATTTAACCCTTGCCACAGATGGGACCACTAAATATGGTCATAAATATGGAGCTGCAGGGATTTCTTTCCAGGATGGTAGCAGAATGCATTTAGGACTCAGAGATCAGGCATTAGGTTCAGCTCAGTGTATATTTGACACAGTTAGAGAGATGGTGCAAGATGTTGTTAACAGTGGAAGCAAGGATTTGGATGCAACATGTTCTGAGATGGAAATTTTCTGCAAAATTACAAATCTAATTGGCGACAGGGCAAGTACAGAAAAAAAAAAAAAAATGAAATTCTGGCGCAGTACAGAACTGATATCTTGCCTGAAATTGTAGATGGATTTGATGACCTCAGTGAATCAGACAAGGCTAGGATCGGAGTTATCAATGAGATGTTCTGTGGATTGCATTTAATTGATGGCTTGGCACATCAGGCAAATGTTACACTTTCTGTCGGGGAAAGAATGATTTTTGGTGGTGAAAAGGTGGGCAGTGTTAGTTTAGATTGGATGCATAGAACAGTAGGAGAGAGTGGTACAGCTAGATTGATTAGATCAGTGTGCAAAGCCGTCCATGAAAGAGGGTGTGAGAAGAGTGGCAAATCTGTGCAGTTTAGATCTTTTTTGTTGAGTCAGGGGAACTCTGATCATATCCCTCTGGTTCCCTTTAAAGGAAACCGAATTAATGCAATGTTCCACAATGCAGCTGGAGTTTATTTTTTGCACGTTGAATTGCTGGAATTCATGCTTGATATACTTAATGAAAATAAATTA